>NW_025169283.1:0-1742 GCF_004010195.1 Chiloscyllium plagiosum | reverse complement strand
GAACACGATCATAATCGCACCTTTTTATGAACAATGCAATAGTTGTACCTTATTATTAACACTATCATCGTCTCACCTTATTATGATCCTATTGTATTCGCACCTTACTATGAACACTATTATCGTCGCACCTTATTATGAACACTATTATAGTCGTACCTTATTATGAACACTATCATAATCGCACCTTTGTGATCACTATTATAGTCACAACATATTATGAACACTACATTCGTCGCACTTTATTATGAATACTATTATAGTCGCATCTTATTATGAACACGATCATAATCGCACCTTTTTATGAACACTAGTAAAGTCGCTCCTTATTATTAACACTATCATCGTCTCACCTTATTATGAACACTATTATAGTCGCATCTTATTTTGATCACTATTAGGGTCGCACCTTATTATGGACACGATCGTAGTCGCACCTTATTATGAACACTATTATAGTCGCGTCTTCTTATGAACATTATTATCGTCGCCCCTTATTTTGAACACTATTGTAGTCGCTCCTTATTATGAATACTATTATAGTCGCAACTTATCACGATCAGTATCATAGTCGCATCTTATTATGAACACTATTATAGTCGGACCTTGTTGTGAACACTATCATAGTCGCATCTTATTATGAACACTATTATAGTCGGACCTTGTTATGAACACTATCATAGTCGCATCTTATTATGAACACTATCATAGTCGCACCTTATTACGAGCAGTATTATAGTCGCACCTTATTATGAACACTGTCATAGTCAACCTTATTATGAACACTATCATAATCGCACCTTATTATGAACACTATTATAGTCGATATTTATTATGAACACTATCACAGTCGCACCTTATTATGAACACTATTATAGTCGCTCCTTATTATGAACACTATCATAGTCGCATCTTATTATGAACACTATCATAGTCGCACCTTATTATGAACTCTATTATAGTTGCACCTTATTATGAACTCTATTATCGTCGCATCTTATTATAAACACTAACCGAGTCGCACTTTATTTTGAACATTAGTTTAGTCGCAACTTATTATGAATGCTATCATAGTCGCACCTTATTATGAACACTATCAGAGTCGCACCTTATTATGAACACGATTATAGTCGCACCTTATTAGGAACACTTTAATAGTCGCACCTTATTTTGAACGCTATTATAGCCACTCCTTATTATTAACACTATTCTTGTCGCATCTTATTATGAACACTATCAGAGTCGCACCTTATTATTTACACAATCATAGTTGCACCTTATTATGAACAGTCTCATAGTCGCACCTTATTATGAAAACTATCATAGTCGCAACTTATTATGAACACTATTATAGTTGCACCTTTTTATGTACACTATTATAGTCGCACCTTATTATGAACACTATTATAGTCGCATCTTATTGTGAACACAATCATAGTTGCACCTTATTGTGAACACTATTATAGTCGCACCTTATTATGAACACTATCATAGTCGGACCTTATTATGAAAACTATCATAGTCGCACCTTATTATGAACACTATCATAGTCGCATCGTATTATGAACACTGTTATAGTCGCACCTTATTATGAACACTATTATTGATGCACTTTATTATGAACACTATTATAGTTGCATCTTATTATAAACACTATTCTAGTCATACCTTATTATGAACACTATCATAATCGCACCTTATTATGAACAATATCATAGTCGCACCTTAATATGAATACTATT
>NW_025169282.1:0-1742 GCF_004010195.1 Chiloscyllium plagiosum | reverse complement strand
TCACTCAATCTCCTTTCGATCAGATAAGATCCATTACACTTATCTTTCGAAGGTTCATCCATCACTGGTGTAACACTAAGAGTGTATCTCCGTTTGAAAAGTAACGAGTTTTTGATTTCTTATCTGCTTCCTGCTTCATCGTATAATGTGACATTTTTAAATGTAGCCTTGCCTTTTATTTAAATATTCTCCAACATTTGACACATGATCCAAATATGTGGTGTCTGAATTTTGTACCTTCAGTTTCTTCGTAATCAATTTTGATGTACTCTGACTTCATGACCAAAAACTAATTCAAATGGTCTGAACTTGGTCGATTCAGTTGGTGCATCTCTAATGGCAAAACGTTAAAACCGAATTCCATCATCTAAATCGTCTGGACTTACTTGACTGTAAAGCTTCAACATTGTCGATCATGTCTGATGCCAGATTTCTAGCGATCCCCACGATTCATTATGATCCGCAGTGGATTTGAATTGTTGAACTCCTCAGATTTCCGGAATTGCCTTGAATAATTTTGATATAACTTTTAATCCTTAATCTGATTGTATTTGTACTGTTAGTGAATATCCAGGGAATAATTTGAGCTACGCCTCTACAATGCTTTTAGCTGAATTATTGTGAAATGGAATGGCCTCTGGGAATTTTGTGGACACATCCATTATTGTTAACAAATATTGATTCCCATTTTTCCTTTAGATAGGCGTCCTACACAATTAATTAAATCATTCCTCAAATGCAGGAATAGGTATTAAAGGTTTTGGTTTTATTGCTACCTGTGGTTGTCCAATTACCTGATATTTAAAAATTGCTGCATATTTTACTCCCTCGTTATGCAGTGCAGGCCAGTAACAATGTTTTTGTATTTTAGTTCGAGCTTTTCTTTACCCTAAATGACATCCTACTGTTAAATCATGTGCCAATCGCAACACCTATTTCTGTAACCCACTCGCAATACAACGTGATGAACGTCTGCCCATTTTGCAAGTCCGTGAATATGGGATGTCGCCATTTCATCAACAAGACCTCATTTTTTAAGATTCGAGCACTCAGGGATGCACTCAGATTCCACTTCGATACATGCTTTTTGCTAGAATTGCATCAGATTTTCATCATTCTGCTGCAAAACAGTTAAATTTTCCTGAGCTAAAAATGTTCACGTTCTCCTCCAACTGTTTCCGTTTTGTCTGAACCAGTAAAAAAAACTCCTGATAATTCTACTTGAACTGCCTTATCTCTATGCACTGATTTCTCCTTCCAATTTAACTGGTGATATTATGAGCTTGTTACCATATAGTGAGGGATGGAAAACGGTACATGTTTTCTATATTACAGAAGTTGCCTGATATTCCACTTTCTTTTCAACCATAGTTGGCTGCAGTCCTACCTCTAACCGAGCAAAATCGTTAGCAAGGAGATATTGCATTCGTCGTTCTGAGAGTCCCTTGAGTACCACTTCTCCACTTTTCACTGGTCACTCCAACCTCACTCTACGTAATTTACCAATTATTGTCTCACCATGAATTCCCTGTACGAGCACTTTTTCTGGTAATTGACCTTCTGAGTTCCATTTCTCCTCATAGAGTCACAGAGATGTACAGCATGGAAGCAGACCCTTCGGTCCAACCTGTCTATGCCGACCAGATATCCCAACACAATCTAGTCCCACCTGCCAGCACCCGGCCCATTTCCACTCAACCCTTACTATTTATATGGATCAGTGGTGCTGGAAGAGCACAGCA
>NW_025169281.1:0-1742 GCF_004010195.1 Chiloscyllium plagiosum | reverse complement strand
AAATTTTCACCGAAGATAATTCTTGTGAACCTCGTCTGAACATGCTCCAAGGCCAAGATATGATTTCTGAGATATGACGCCAAAAGCGGCGCAGAATGTTCCAAATGTTGTCTGGCCAGAGACTTGGAGAGCCTCGGAAGTACGTCCTTGATTTTATATTCAAGTCATTTCGACATAAACGCCATTTTTGCATTTTCCTTCCGAAATTCTGACTTCACCTTCAAGTGTTCCTTGAGGGATTTCTGGATGAGAGTTTTCTCTTTGCACTTCAGACTTCTGAACGTTCTACCCATTTGAAAAATAGTCCATGCCTCTTTTCTTCTTACCAAAATGAATGACTTCTGACTTTGCCATGTTGTACTCCACCTGTCATTTCTTTGCCCACTCTCCTAATCTGTCCAAATCCTTCTTCAGCTTTCCCCACCTTCTCAATGCCACGTGTACTTCTATCTATCGCTGTGTCATTTTAAAACTTCGCAAGAATATTCTCAATTCCTTTTCCAGGTCATTAATTTGTAAAGTGAAAAGTTGTTGTCCTAACACAGCCATGCCGAACACAACTTGCCACAGGCTGCCATTCTGAGAGAGAACTCTTTATCCTCATTCTCTGATTTCTGCCAGACAACAAAGCGAGCACTTTGCCTCTGATACCATGGACCTTATCTTATTTAGTGGCCTCCTGTCGGCACATTGTCAAAGCCTCTATTGAAGTCCAGGGAGATAATAATCATTGTGTTTTCTTGGTCTAATCTGATCGTTCCTTTCTCAAATACTTCCAGCAGATCTATCTGGCATGACCTCCCGTTGCTGAAACCATGTTGACTATGCCATACTTTACCATACACTTCCAAGTATTCGGAAATCTCATCTCGCACATTGTATTGCAGGATCTGACCCACAACCGAGGTATGGCTAATTGGTCTATAATTTCCCCACGTTTAGCTTTTACCTTACTCCCTTCATCTAATGATTCTTGAAAGAGAACCATTAATGAATCCACTACCTCTTCACTACCTTAGAACTCTGGCGTGTAATCCTATGGTGCAGAAGATTTATGCAATTTCAGGCCATTCAGTGCTTGTCATAGCTTCTCCTTGTTGATGGCCACCATAGCCAGTTCTGCCTCTCACTCTCTTGAATTTTCAGGATATCGCTCATGTCGTCCAGCAGAAGAACTGAAGAAAAAAATAATTGTACACTTCCTCAGCCATGCCCATGTCCTCCACTGCTGTCCCTCCAGTGCAATTGTCCAGCGGAACGACAAATGCCCACTATTTCCGTTTGTGACTTATCTACAGTGTGGACAGAGACGATTTGGCCCAACAAGTCCACACCGACTCTCCAAAGAGTAACTCACACGGACCCATTCACCTACATTTACCCCGACTAATGCACTTAACATTATGGGCAATTTTTCATGGTCAATTCTCCTAACCTGCACATCTTTGGAACGTGGGAGGAAACCAGAATACCCGGATGAAACTAACAAAGACGCGGGGTTGGGGGGGGGCGGGGGGGGGTGGGTATGTGCAAACTCTACATATTCAGTTGCCCAAAGTGGAAATTGAACCTGGGTCCCTGACACTGAGTCAACCGTGCACTCCACTGAGCCACCGTGCTGCCCCTAGTCGACTGGTTAGCTTACCCTCATATTTAATCTTCTCCCTTCTTACTTCCTCTTTTGTTGCCCTTTGTTGGTCTTTGCAAACTTCCCAAACCTCTGGTTTCCCACTGCCCGTCAT
>NW_025169280.1:0-1742 GCF_004010195.1 Chiloscyllium plagiosum | reverse complement strand
TCGTTATAATGTAAGCAATTAGTGGATTTATGTTCAGAACGAGAGCTGGTGAATGTCTGGTGGCAGATCCACATCACAAGTGGGGATTTTATTTTCTGCTTTAACCGGCCTAAATGCCACAAGAGGGTTGATATCTTCCCCATTCCTGCAAACATCTTAAATTCAGTTGCATCCTGCACAATTGGGAATATTACCATTTATGACCATGAAGCAGGATACTTATTGATTAAGATTAAGGGCAATATAATAGATTCAAGACACTAGCGAATTATGCTTAAGACTAGTTGGTTAATTGAGTAGTTATATTAGATTACTTACAGTGTAGAAACAGGCACTTTGGCCCAAAAAGTCCACACCGACCCACCCCCTGACGTTTACCCCTTCAGCTAACACTACAGGCAATTTAGCATGGCCAATTTACCTAACCTGCACATTTTTGGACTGTGGGAGGAAATCCACGCAGACACAGGGAAAATGTACAAACTCCACACAGAAAGTCACCGGAGGCAGGAATTGAACGCAGATCTCTGGCGCTGCGAGGCAGCAGTGTTAACCATTGCGCCACGACGCTGGCCACTGCAATGAATTCAGATCTTTATTAGACATTAATTCAGATTCACTCTATGGGAAATTGCTAAGGCTTATGCCAAGGGAATAATTATTCCTTATGATGTAGCATAAGGGGGAGCAGGAACGCTGGTTTGAGGCAAAGCTGAAGGCAGCTGAAGCTGAGTGCATACTGTGATTGTCCCTCAGTGGCTAAACTGCAGAGGATTACAACGCTTCGGTCAACAGTGAATTCCACGTTCACACAGACAGCCAAGAAGGAACTGACTTTTGCAAAACAAAGGGTGTTTGAATATGGTGATAAGCCAGGCAGGTATTTATTCTATCCTGCCAGAAAAACGATCGCACCTCTTAAGCCATTACCTCAATTAGGGAAGATATTTGGATCCTTGCTTTCAATTCCAAAAAGATTAATGTCTCCTGTACGAGATCTTTCTCCGAATTATTTCTGACTAAACATTTTGAGGATAGATATATTAACATGGACTCATTTTTCAAGAACCTGGGTCTTGTAGAGAAATAGTATAATCCCTACAGTATGGAAACAGGTCCTTGGGCCCAGCAAGTCCACTTCGGTCCTCTGAAGAGTAACCCACCCAGACCCATTCCCCTACCATCCTATATTTACCCTGACTAATGCCCCAACTTACAGATCTTGGAACACTATGAGCGATTTAGCAATGGCCAAGTCATCTAACCTGCACATCTTTGTGACTGTGGGAGGAAACCTACGCAGGCACAGTTGAGAATACACTAACTCCACACAGCCAGTCACCCAAGGCTGGAACCAAACCCGTGACCTGTTACTTTGAGTCAGCAGTGCATTTCTTCAGACCCCAGAAACTGCACTGAACTGGGTGGTGAGCTCAGACCATGCTCAGTGGGTCTGGTAGTGTGGCCCCCTCTGGGAAGAGCATGGTCCCCTTTGTACTAGCCCATCCACTATGACGTCCGTGATGCTGTCAACAAACCGTGGTGTAATTTCCCCTTCGTTGCCATGCTCGGCGAAAATGTGCAGGGCAGCACCAAACTGAGAAAGCTCAACCGTGTGACCATTGGCCTTTGAAAGATGGCACCAGTGTCAGGGATCACGGAATATCCACGGGCATCCGGGCGACTGTGAATACCTCCAGTCATGATGTGTCGGAGAATCGGGATGGCATTGTATGAGAGGG
>NW_025169279.1:0-1742 GCF_004010195.1 Chiloscyllium plagiosum | reverse complement strand
TGCCAAGAATAGTCAAGTATAAGAGAGTTCTCTCCGTCTAATTCTTGTCAGTTCTTAATAATGAAATAAAGAGACACAGAGTTGGGAACAATGGGTCTTTCACATTTCTCTTTTTAATGTCCTGTTCATTTCGGAAGCTTTTGTTCCATTTCTTGATTTTGCTTCAGACAGGAACGGAATTTAATTACAATCCTCAGCACACACACTGAAATTGGTCTCCTTGTCTGACGATCTTCAAAAGAAATCAGCGAGAAAGAAATTTTATAACGCCTCCAGTTGCGCCACCGTGACTAAATTGCACATAATATTACACAAAAATAAACCACATTCACGGTTGCACTGGAGCATGGTGGCATTTTGCGAGAGGTCGATAGCAGACCTTGCATTTCCACGTTTTAATTCAATTTGCTCTTTAAAACTTAATGTCAAGTCTAATAGAATTACTAACAAAGTTCACTTACAACTTCTTTCAGTTCTCAAGATGCTACGGCTGACGAGGCTCAAACGCAATCTCTCCAATCTCAAGCGCAGCGTTAGTAAAGACCTACAATCTTCCCGCAAACCGAACCCACACGTGAAAACCCAGAACTGAGCTTCAATTAGCCTGGAAGCAAGGACTGACCCCATGGTGACAAATACCAAGCCGACCAGACGACGGCAAGACCTTGCGAAGCATCGTGTACGAGACTCACACACGAAAGCCAATTGGACCTCCTTGACGTGCCGACACTGGCAGATCCGAACTCACAGAAACTTGGAAACGAATCTTAGACATCGTGGGAACAAGAAACACAGTGACCCCGCATCGTGGATGTCGATTCAACAGGTCGCAGTCCGCCCTCGAATGCTCAAGGTAATGAATGGAGCCAGGAGCCAATCACATATCTCCAAGAATAGCAGGCTTTGCTCAAGCACGCCCGGATCGATAAGGTGGAACTGCTATGCAGGAAACCTGGGAGATGTGCTGTATTTCCAATGAGGTTCAAATCCCCCTGCCCGAATATACACCTCTAAAGCATACAAGCTATTGAATGCAAGATGGATGACCTTAAATTTAGACATATCTTCCAAAGGGAATTTACAGACTGCTGGGCAATCTGTTTTCCAGAGACATGCCTCACTCCTGTTGCACCTGACGAGGCATTTCTACCTGAGTGATTCTCAATTTATTGAATGGAGAGATTGGCGTCCTTGAGCAGAGCATCGCCCAGTTAGTTATGCATTCTAGTCATTCCAGTGCTCAGATGTGGCGATGCTGACGAATTACTACTCTCTAGATCAATCATATCTTACAGTAAACTGTCATCCCTACTACTTACTGCACGATTTATCCTCTGCTATCCTGAAAGTAGTCTATCTCCCACTGTACACAGAACTGAAGAATGCACCAGACGAAGTGTGCAATGTTACAAACCATCTTGAGTCAGAATACTTGGAGCTCTTTTCCTTTCTTGTTGGCGATTTCAAACAGGCAAACCTTAAACACGGGTTACCAATATGTCTCCTGTTCCACCAAAGGTCTGAACTTTCTTGACCGGAGATATACCACCATCAAAGGTGGCTAACCTATCCATTCACCGTTCTCATTTTTGAACATTTGATCGCAGGGCTGTGACCCGCTCCCCCAAGTTGGCAAGAAGGAATAGGCATGAGAGGATTTAATTTAGAAAGTACTACAGTATTGATCTGGGCAATGGATGGCTATTGCAGGACTGCCTAGAATAAGTGGACTTTGCTCTGTT
>NW_025169278.1:0-1742 GCF_004010195.1 Chiloscyllium plagiosum | reverse complement strand
GCCAACATGTACCACCACCTCTGGCTCTTCACTTTCGTCCTTGAGGATTTTCTGCACTCTGTCTGTAATGTCTTTAACCCTGGCACCAGGAAGGCAACACACCATCCTTAAGTCCCATCTGCTGCCACAAAAACCGCGGTCAGTTCCTCTCACGATGGAGTCCCCTATTACCACGGCTCTGTGCGATGTCCGACTCTTCCGCTCTGCCTATGCACCAACTTTTGATTGACAGACCTGGCCGCCTTGCGAACTGGCAGTGTCATCAGTCTCTACTGTTTCCAAAAGCTTCAACTTGTTCCTGACAGGTACTTCCCCCAGGGTCTCTTGCACCTGTCTCCTGCCTTCCTCATCGTCTGCTCTCTTCTGCTCTCTTCTGGCATGATTGGTGTAATAACCTCGCTGAAGGTCTTTTCCAGAAAGATCTCGTTCTCTCGGATGAGCCTAAGGTCCTCGAGTTCTTTCATCAGTGCTGCAATATGCTCGGACACACCAGAGTCGTTGACCTCCCACATCAAGCACGTAGCGCACTGAACCAGCTGGGCAGTCATGTCTTCACCCTCTTCAACTGTGGCGTAATCACTTCACTCAACCTCCTTGTCAAAGACTCCTGAGCTCCTATTTGTCTAATCTATCCCTGTAACCCTGCATTTCACATGGCTAAACCACCTCGCCTGCACATCCCTGGAAACTATGGGCAATTTAGCACGGCCAATCCACCTAACCTTCACCTCCCTGGACTGTGGGAGGAAACTGGAGCACCCAGAAGAAACCCACGCAAACACGGGAAGAATGTGCATACTCCACACAGTCATCAAGGGTGGAATAAAACCCCGGTCCCTGGTGCTGTGAGTCAACAGTGCTAACCACTGAGTCGCTATGCCAAATGTTTGGATGAGTTCAGTTCACAGAAGGTGCAAAGGGAGCACAAGGCAAGGAGAGCATCACACAGTCGTATCTTATGGTAACAAAGCTGTGGCTTACTGTCTGAGCAACAGATGAACTGAGGCTGTTGCAGACTGAAAAGCCACAGTTCGAAGTTGTCGTGTGATCCCACTTTCCAATGTTATTGTCACTGAAGCAGATGAATTGTGCAAGTAAGTAGTTCGGCTGGTCAGCAAATGTTCACAGAACAAACCGAATGAAAGCTCAGTTAACAATGGAAAAGACAAGCATTCTCAATATTCACCTGCAAAGAATCTTCTCAACTATCTCTCTCACTGCTAATCTTGTTAGGAGCAAATTCAGTACTGCTATTTTCCAAAAAAGTGCTCTACTCAATATTACGTATCTCAATATCTAATGGTATTTTGAGCAAGGCATGACATAAAGCTAAACTGCTCCGAGCTAATGGTTAAATCAGATAGAATGATATCTGGCCTTGACTTTGTTAATGTTTGAGAAGCAAGATAAAGACACATACAAAGGAAAACCCAACCTTTGCTCTGGAAATGTACCAAGGGGAATGAGTTGTGTTGTACCATGTGATAATGAGAAATTTATTATCAAACTGCACCACCGAAGGATATCCTATAGAGCTTTTGAGACACAAAATACTTTGTGAAATGCTGACACCATTGCGAGGCATATGGCTATCAAATTACACCTAACTGCAATGGGATTATGACCAGACTCAAAGGTAGCATGTTTTGAGGGATAAGTATTAGCCAGGATAAGGGCAGAATCTTCAAATGGCCTGCAGGACCTTTTACAGCAACTGGAGGGGTCTCCATTAAGCATCTCAC
>NW_025169277.1:0-1742 GCF_004010195.1 Chiloscyllium plagiosum | reverse complement strand
CGCCCCGCTACTTAGTTTAAATGTAGCGGTGCTGCAGTAGAAAACCTGAAATAGGAGAGGTTAAAATCTAACCTAAGAGCTGGTAAGAGGTTTCAGGAGGAACGGATAAATATTGTCTCTGGTGAGTGAGCCAGTGATGTGAGGACATAGGAATTTATTATAATAGCAGAGAGAATAGTAAACCTGAAGATTGGGTGGCTATTAGAATTCAGGTGAAGGTCACCGAATCTTTGATAAAGAAAAAGAAAACTGATAGAATAAATCAGGAACAGACATAGAATGAGATTGTGAAAACTTGTGAAGGATGTAAGAAGGAAGAAATTAATGAGAGTAAACATGGTCCCTGAGAGACTGAAACAGAGGAAATCCCAAAGGGGAATGAGGAATTGACAGAGGTACGAAGAAGACCCCAAAAAACCATTCCAGATGGAGGAAAGGATCAAAGGTCTGGGTGAAAATGGGGAACTTGGGGATATTATAATGAGCAGTGAAGTTGTGTTGGAGAGATTAATGCAGCTTAGTGTCAGAAACTATGATAGGGATTGGAGCAGCAGAGTGAACTGAGGGAATTGCTGACACTGAGTCTAAAAGGAAATCTTTTGGCAGATTTGGATTATAATGAAAAATATGTGATAATGATAAAATAAGCAATGATCAAATAACAATGATCAAATAAGCAAGGTGAACATCAATAGTCTGTTCCCATTGGCGGGAGCGCATGTACCATTGTAATACCACCAAGTATTTCAGTGAATGTCCTGCTTCAATAACACGAAAGGTGTCAAATTAATTCACTGACACCAGTAACACTGTCTGGGGTATTTGTACTGTACCTGTATCAGGAACAGCACTGACTGACTCTGTATCCTCACCATATTGTTACTCTCACTAATAACACTGTACTGGCATCACTAACAGTACTGAGTGTCTCTGTATCACCCTCACCAGTAACACTGTCTGAACTATTAGGACTGACCTTGTAGCAGGAAACAGTATGAGTGATACACTCTGTCTGTCAATATCTCTGTCTTGTCCTTTCTATGTATTTACTAATGTATATATACATCCATGAATGAATTCATAACATGAGGACTTGTTTATTTCTATCTCAATCAATATATACAAAATATGTGTCTTTACTTTGGCTTAATCATGATGGTGAACATTCACAATGTCAGCTTCACAGTTGAATGGCCAATCCTTGTTTATGATTTGCAGAGTTGAGCAGTGGATGAGGCCAGAACGATCATCTACTTTTTACTGACCACCCCCTCCACCGTACCCCAAAACCCCATCCCCAGCCCCAAGACCCACCAAACACAGGTCAGTGGGTTGCTCACAGAACCGGCCCACTGCTCCACTCAAGATCAATAACGGAAATGGCTTTTTAGACAAAGTCCTTATCAACAACAAGCAGTGTTACACACCCAAAAGTAATCTCACTTCATCACCAATGATTGATGGAAACCGCACTCGAAATGTTTCACTGACTGTGTTAGATCCACATGAAGCAAATTGTTTCTGAGCTGAGAACGTTGTCCAGCCTTGGATGTCCACCTCCTGTGTTTTCCCTCCTGTTTTCTCCTTCACTGTTTCCCCCTCAGACCTCACTCCGTAAGACCCTGTTGTGAAACCTGGACCAGGGCTCACCAACGCCACACTGACCTTGACTGACTCAGTCACTGATGAGATTGAAGGAGTGTGGGGGTGTTGTTCAGTCACCGATGGGATTGAAGGAGTGT
>NW_025169276.1:0-1742 GCF_004010195.1 Chiloscyllium plagiosum | reverse complement strand
GTTTATATCAGACAGGAGGAGATTGGCGTCAGTCACAGTGGGGCTGGTTTATTTCAGACAGGGGGAGATTGGCGTCAGTATTTGTGGGGCTTGTTTATATCAGACAGGGGGAGATTGGTGTCAGTGACAGTTGGGCTGGATTATATCAGACAGGGGGAGATTGGTGTCAGTGACAGTTGGTCTGGATTATATCAGACAGGGGGAGATTGGTGTCACTGACTATGGGGCTGGTTTATATCAGACAGGGGGAGATTGGTGTCAGCGTCTGTGTGGCAGGTTTATATCAGACAGGGCGAGATTGGAGTCAGTGACTGTGGGACTGGTTTATATCAGACAGGAGGAGATTGGCGTCAGGGACTGTGGGTTGGTTTATATCAGACTTGTGAAGATTGGTGTCAGTGACAGTTGGGCTGGGTTATATCAGACAGGGGGAGATTGGTGTCACTGACTGTGGGGCTGGTTTATATCAGACAGGGGGAGATTGGTGTCAGTGTCTGTGGGGCTGGTTCATATCAGACAGGGGGAGATTGGCGACTGTGACTGTGGGGCTGGTTTGAATCAGACAGGGCGAGTTTGTTGTCAGTGTCTGTGGAGCTGGGTTTTATCAGACAGGGGGAGTTTGTTGTCAGTGTCTGTGGAGCTGGGTTTTCTCAGACAGGGGGAGATTGGTGTCATTGTCTGTGGGGCTGGTTAATATCTGACAGGGGGAGATTGGTGTCAGGGACTGTGGGTTGGTTTATATCAGACTTGTGGAGATTGGTGTCAGTGACAGTTGGGCTGGATTATATCAGACAGGGGGAGATTGGTGTCAGTGTCTGTGGAGCTGGATTATCTCAGACAAGGGGAGATTGGTTTCAGTGACTGTGGGTCTGGTTTATATCAGACAGGGGGAGATTGGTGTCAGTGTCTGTGGAGCTGGATTATCTCAGACAAGGGGAGATTGGTTTCAGTGACTGTGGGTCTGGTTTATATCAGACATGGGGAGATTGGTGTCAGTGTCTGTGGAGCTGGGTTATATCAGACAGGCAGAGGTTGGTGTCAGTGACTGTGGGGCTGGTTAATATCAGACAAGCGGAGATTGGTGTCAGTGTGTGTGGAGCTGGGTTATATCAGACAGGCAGAGGTTGGTGTCAGTGACTGTGGGGCTGGTTTATATCAGACAGGGGGAAATTGGTGTCAGTGTCTGTGGGGCTGGATTATATCAGACAGGGGGAGATTGGAGTCAGTGACTGTGGGGCTGGTTTATATCAGACAGGAGGAGATTGGCGTCAGTGTCTGTGGGGCTGGTTTATATCAGACAGGGGGAGATTGGTGTCAGTGACAGTTGGGCTGGATTATATCAGACAGGGGGATATTGGTGTCAGTGACAGTTGGGCTGGATTATATCAGACAGGGGGAGATTGGTGTCAGTGACTGTGGGGCTGGTTAAAATCAGACAAGGGGAGATTGGTGTCAGTGACTGTGGGGCTTGTTTATATCAGACAGGGTGAGATTTGTGTCAGTGTCTGTGAGGTTGGTTTATATCAGACATGGGGAGATTGCTGTCAGTGTCTGTGGTGCTGAATTATCTCAGACAAGGGGAGATTGGTGTTAGTGACTGTGGGGCTGGTTTATATCAGGCAGGGGGAGATTTGTGTCAGTGACTGTGGGGCTGGTTTATATCAGACAGAGGGAGACAAGTGTCAGCGTCTGTGTGGCAGGTTTATATTAGACAGGGGGAGATTGGCGTCAGTGTCTTTGGG
>NW_025169275.1:0-1742 GCF_004010195.1 Chiloscyllium plagiosum | reverse complement strand
TTGACCCTCAGTCAGTGACTGGGTTTGAATCTCAATCAGTGACAGGCATTGAATCTCGATCAGTGACATGGATTGAAGCTCAATCAGTGACAGCGATTGACCATCAATCAGTGACAGGGATTGAATCTCAGTCAGTGACAGGGATTGAGCCTCAGTCAGTGTCAGGGATTGACCCTCAGACAGTGTCAGGGATTGAGCCTCAGTCAGTCATTGGAATTGACCCTGAGACAGTGACAGGGATTGACATTCAGTCAGTGACAGGGATTGAATCTCAGTCAGTGACAGGGATTGAATCTGAGTCATTGACAGGGATTGACCATCAGTCTGTGAAAGGGATTGACCCTCAGTCAGTGACAGGGATTGAACCTCAGTCAGTGACAGGAATTGAGCCTCAGTCAGTGACAGGGATTGAATCTCAGTCAGAGACAGGGATTAAATCATAGTCAGTGACAGAGACTGAAACCCAGTGAGTGACAGGGATGGAGCCTCAGTCAGTGACAGGAATTGAGCCTCAGTCAGTGACAGGGACTGAGCCTCAATCAGTGACAGTGATTGATCCTCAGTCTGTGACTGGGACTGAACCTCAGTCAGTGACAGGGATTGAGCCACAATCAATGATAGGGATTGATTCTCAGTCAGTGACAGGGATTGAATCTCATTCAGTGACAGGGGTTGAATCTCAGTCAGCGACAGGGATTGAATCATAGTCAGTGACAGAGAATGAACCTCAGTCAGGGACAGGGACTGAGCCTCAGTCAGTGACAGGGATTGAACTTCAGTCTGTGACTGGGACTGAACCTCATTCAGTGACAGGGATTAAGCCACAATCAGTGACAGGGATTGAGACAGAACCAGTGACAGGAATTGATTCTGAGTCAGTGACTGGAATTGAATCTCAGTCCGTGAAAGCGATTGAATCTCATTCAGTGACAGGAATTGAATCTCAGACAGTGACAGGGACTGTGCCGCAGTCAGTGACAAGGATTGAACATCAGTTTGTGACAGGGATTGAACCTCAGTTAGTGACAGGGATTGAATCTCAGTCAGTTACAGGGATTGAGCCTCAGTCAGTGACAGGGACTTAATCTCAGTCAGTGACTAGGTTTGAATCTCAGTTATTGACAGGGATTGAATCTCAGTCGGAGACAGGGATTGAATCTCAGTCAGTGACAGGGATTGAGATTCATTCAGTGACAGGGATTGACCCTCAGTCAGTGAAATGAATTGACCCTCAGTCAGTGACAGGGATTGAATCTCAGTGTGTGACAGGGATTGAACCTCAGTCATTGACAGGGATGGAACCTCAGACAGTGACAGCGATTGAATCTCAGTCTGTGACAGGGATTGAACCTCAGGCAGAGACAGGGATTGAACTTCAGTCAGTGACAGGGATTTACCCTCAGGCAGTGACAGGGATTGAATCTCAGTCAGTGACAGGGATTTAGCCTCACTCAGAGACAGAGATTGAATCTCAGTCAGTGAAAGGGATTGAGCCTCAAATAGTGACAGGGAATGACCCTCAGTCAGTTACCGGGATTGAGCCTCAAAAAGTGACACGGAATGACCCTCAGTCAGTGACAGGAATTGAATCTCAGTCAGTGACAGGGATTCAATCTCAGTCAGTGACAGGGATTGAGCCTCAGTCTGTTACAGTATTTGAATCTCAGTAAGTGACAGGGATTGAATCTCAGTCAGTGACAGGGATTGATTGTCAGTCTGTGGCAGAAATTTAATCTCAGTTA
>NW_025169274.1:0-1742 GCF_004010195.1 Chiloscyllium plagiosum | reverse complement strand
TATGTGACAGTTTTTCCTGACTCAACGTTTCTTCTTAATTTTATAGGGATCACTATAGCTGGCTATTGAGTGAATGTTACAACTGGTTACACGTCGTCCCCACGGAAAAACGTCCGAATTTCAGAGATTTTATCTGCCCCCGTACCTTCCTAAACTGTGCCACTTCAGGTGCTGTTTAACTAACTCATCTACCCGATTTTATCCCTGCATCACCTCCGATACATAATCCAAGTGCGCGATCTCCTACTTTGGCCCTATGAATTTCTCCGTAAGTACTTTCAAAGGGCCTCTCACTCCATGTCCGAATATTACGTCAAAGGGCATAAATTTAGGAGATTTGTTTTGGGGTATGCCCAATGGCAAACAATGCAAATAGGATACTTTTATCTCAACCATTCGGGCAGCCCTGGCAGTCCCCTCTTAACACGGTATTCAGCGTCTGATGCCTCCTTTCTAAAGCTCCCTGGGATTCAGGATGGAACGCACTTGTTTTAAAGTGCTGTATTCCTAAGCCATCCACCACTTCATCAGTTAGCCGAGTAGTAAAATTTGTCCTTAGTTTGATTGAATATTCCTAGGTGGCCTATACCATGTGAAGAAAGCTATTGATTCCACGACCATTATTTTTTTTTTCTTCTTCCACCGTAATGGCATTGCCTCGGCAAATCTGTTTGCCATTTCCATTATGGTTAACAAGCACTGCTTCTCGCTTCTAATTTGGGGAGGGGATGTGCAGAGTTAGTTATCACCTGCATGAAAGCTTCTTCCAATGTGTTAATTAGTAATAAAGTTGCTGTTTTTATTACTGCTGTGGTTACGTAGCATTTGGAACATATGACATGTATGGCAAACGTTATTTGCATCCTAATTGCATTAGAGGCCAATACGAATGCTTCCGTACCTCAGCCTGAATCGTATTTCCACACAGTTGTCCTCGTACTGGTAGTTCATGTATTACCCATAATACTTCCTTTATCGTTATTTGCAACACAAGCTTGTGCATTTCGGCCCAGTTCTCCTCTGCGCTCTTCTGCATGGTGTCCATGTTAAAATAATGACCATCAGGAATAAACTCTGACTCATTTTCTGAGTTTCCGTCAACATATATATATCTGTTATTGTCTCGTCTTTCAGTTGTAAGTCCATTAGCCTTCCATTTAATCACTTTTGCCTGACCATCTGGCAGTTCCAGTTTTTCTGAACAATTGCATCCAACAGTGTACCCGCTAATTGAACCTCAATTTCTTCGTCTTTCTCTTCACATTCTATTTCGTGCAGTGACCTTTGATAGCGGGATCGTTTTACTACACAGTCTGAAAACATGCCAGGTTACTTACCTTTTAACTCTTCAATTCCCTGATCTCCCTTGGTGTCTCCACAACACTGGTGGCACTCCCACCTTGGATACTGATAAATAGATCCCAAGAAAAAACTGTATTCCTGGAACTCACATTCGATCACTACTCCAACTTGTCTTGAGTTTGCTTTCCTAACTGATCTTACAATATACTCTAAATTCCTGCCCAACCATCCCACAAATTTCCGTTCTCTCGGGTAACATGTCAGAAAATGTGCAAATACATTCACCTCCAGATCCTGTATCTCTGCAAATGGTAACATAGTTCCCTTCTCTCTGTGTTCTTTCTGAGTAAACTTTACCCACAGCGATGAATTATTTTTAAGATCAAGGACTCACTCCATACCCAGCCCATACATAAGCTGTGCACTAACCAGTAGCGCCT
>NW_025169273.1:0-1742 GCF_004010195.1 Chiloscyllium plagiosum | reverse complement strand
CCTCTTTCCTTCCTGGTCTGCACTTTATTGAAGCCCCTACAAGAAATTCACTTGAACCCTGTTGTCTGTCTGATATAGGATACTCTTTCGTTTTGATTTGTTCCTCAACACCTTTGTTCAACAATGGTCACCTCTTGTGAGTGTCCATCCTGACAAATTCAGCTCAGGTAGACAGCATATCTGCCACTGGGAAAATGTTAATCTATTATTAAAGTTGGAATAACAGAGCATTAGAAATGCATTACAGAATAAAATGGATTCCGAATAGCTTTGTGCAGACGAAATCAGACCTAACACGTTCACAAGTATTTTCAGATCGTAACAAGCACAATACATAAAGGGGAATGCAGTAAATGGAATATATCTGAATTTCTAAAATTATTCTGAACGGTGTTTTATCCGAGAGCACTTCACAAGCATAGAAGCATAAACCAACGCATTTGGTGGTATGTATTAGTCGAGGATTGGGGAATGAATGGTGAGGCGAGGTAATGAGGGCATTTTCATGATAGTAAATTGTAACTTGCAGATTCCCGGAGCCAACAATATTGGTGCCATAGCTGTTGACAACATGTACTAATCACCTGTATAACATAAGTCAATGTACTGTTGCTCAGTTTGGAGATGACACAAAATAGATATAGAAGCAAGTAATGAGACCGGCACAGCAACGTTGTGGACTGACAGAATCAGGATAAACAAGTGGACAAAAACGTAGCAGCATATAACATGCAAAAAATGAGGTTTATGCGTTTTGGCAGATATAAATATTAAGTGGGGAAATAAACAGCACAAAGCATCAGCATACAGAGCACTTCGCTTCCTTGTACATGAAATATGAAAAGTTAGCATCCAGTTTCAGCAGGTAATCGGGAAGTCAAATAATTTTGTTTCACTTTATTTAAACGGAATGGGGACGTATGTTTTTTTCAAAATACACATGGCATTAGTCAGATCAGAGCTGGATTAATGTGAACAAATTTAGTCCCCCTATTTTAGGAATAGCAGTTCAGGGAAATTTAACACAAATCATCCTGGATATGGGAGGATATTCCCGGGAGATGAAACTGAGAATATTTCCCCTGTACTCATTGGAGTGTAGAATAATGTAACAAGACTTTACTGAGATACATTATATTATGAGGGACATGATAGGATAATTTAGGAGAGAATGATTCGCCTTGTCTGAGAATCGAAGACCAGAGAACATAGTCTCAGAGTAAGTAGTAACCTATCTAAGAAAGATATGGAGGAATTTCTTTCTCTTCGAGCCGACTGAATATGTTAAAGTATTTATTGCAGGGCGCTCTAGAAATTGGCAGTTCAGTGTATCCAAGATTACACTGAGATTAGAGAGGGTGAGAAAAAAGGAGGGGGTGTGGCGTTGCTAATTAGAAATCGTATAATGGCTGCAGAAAGGCAGTTCGAGGGGGATCTGCCTTTGGAGGTCGTATGGGCTGAAGTCAGAAATAGGAAAGGAAAAGTCACCTTGTTGGGTGTTCACTATAGACCCCCCCAATAGCAGCAGAGATGTGGAGAAACAGATTGGGAAACAGATTTTAGAAAAGTACAGAAGCCACAGGGTAGTAGTTATGGGCGATTTCAACTTCCCAAATATTGATTGGAAGCTCTTTAGATCAAGTAGATTGGATGGGCCAATGTTTGTGCAGTGCATCCAGGAAGCTTTTCTAACTCAGTATGTACATTGGCGGACCAGAGGGGAGGCCATATTAGATTTGGTA
>NW_025169272.1:0-1742 GCF_004010195.1 Chiloscyllium plagiosum | reverse complement strand
ATACGGACTGTGGGAGCGATCGGGATATGGACGCTGGGGGTTATCAGGGATTGGGATCCGGCAGTGGGAATGATCGGGACACGGACTGTGGGAGTGATCGGGGACCGGACGCGGACTGTGGGAGTGATCGGGAATCGGGATACGGACTGTGGGAGTGATCGGGGATCGGGATACGGACTGTTTGAGTGATCGGGTCGGGATACGGGCTGTGGGAGTGATCGGGATACGGACTGTGGGAGCGATCGGGATACGGGCTGTGGGAGCGATCGGGATACGGGCTGTGGGAGTGATCGGGATACGGACTGTGGGAGCGATCGGGATACGGACAGTGGGAGTGATCGGGATCGGAATACGGACTGTGGGAGCGATCGGGATATGGACGCTAGGGGTTATCAGGGATTGGGATACGGACAGTGGGAATGATCGGGACACGGACTGTGGGAGTGATCGGGGACCGGATGCGGACTGTGGGAGTGATCGGGAATCGGGATACGGACTGTGGGAGTGATCGGGGATCGGGATACGGACTGTGGGAGTGATCGGGGACCGGGATACGGACTGTGGGAGAGATCGGGAATCGCGATACAGACTGTGGGAGTGATCGGGGATGGGATATGGGCTGTGGGAGAGATCGGGATACGGACTGTGGGAGTGATCGGGATGGGATACTGACTGTGGGAGTGATCGGGATACGGACTGTGTGAGTGATCGGGGATCGGGATAGGGTCTGTGGGAATGATCGGGATACGGACTGTTGGAGAGAACGGGGATCGGGATACAGACTGTAGGAGTGATCGGGATCGGGATACGGACTGTGGGAGCGATCGGGATACGGACTGTGGGAGTGATCGGGATCGGAATACGGACTGTGGGAGCGATCGGGATATGGACGGTGGGGGTTATCAGGGATTGGGATACGGACAGTGGGAGTGATCGTGATACGGACTGTGGGAGTGATCGGGGTAGGGATACTGACTGTGGGAGTGATCGGGATACGGAGTGTGGGAGCGATCGGGATACGAACTGTGGGAGTGATCGGGGATCGGGCTAGGGTCTGTGGGAGTGATCAGGATACGGACTGTTGGAGAGAACGGGAATCGGGATACGGACTGTGGGAGCGATCGGGGATGGGATACGGGCTGTGGGAGTGATCGGGATACGGACTGTGGGAGCGATCGGTGATCGGGATACGTACTATGGGAGAGATCGCGAATCGGAATATGGACTGTGGGAGCGATCGGGGATCGGGATACGGACTGTGGGAGAGATCGGGGATCAGGATACGGACTGTGGGAGTTATCGGGATACAGACTGTGGGAGAGATCGGGGATCGGGATACGGACTGTGGGAGTTATCGGGATACAGACTGTGGGAGAGATCGGGGATCGGGATACGGACTGTGGGAGTTATCGGGATACGGACTATGGGAGTGATCGGTGTTAGGGATACAGACTGTGGGAGCGATCGGGATACGGACTGTGTGAGAGTTCGGGGATTGGGATACGGACTGTGGGAGAGATCAGGGATCAGGATACGGACTGTGGGAGAGATCGGGATACGGATTGTGGGAGTGATCGTGGATTGGGATACGGACTGTGGGAGAGATCGGGGATCGGGATACGGACTGTGGGAGTTATCGGGATACGGACTATGGGAGTGATTGGTGATAGGGATACAGACTGTGGGAGCGATCGGGATACGGACTGTGGGAGTGATCGGGGATCGGGATACGGATTGTGGGA
>NW_025169271.1:0-1742 GCF_004010195.1 Chiloscyllium plagiosum | reverse complement strand
AGCCTGTTACTCAGAGGCAGAAAGTATTAGAGCTTGTTACTTAGTGGCAGGAGGAGAAGAGCATACAGTTATCCTAGCCAGTTACACAAGGCCGGAATGAGAGGACACAGCTATTCGAGCCTGCTACTCAGGAGCAGCAGGAGGAGAGCATACAGCTATTGTAGCCTGTTACCCAGAGGCAGCAGGAGAGCGCACACGTACTGGAGCCTGTTACTCAGCAGCAGGAGGCGAGCACACAGCTATTTGGGCCTGTTACTCGGGTGCAGGAGGAGGAGGAAAGCACACATTGGTGCTTCTTACTCGGGACATCAGGAGTAGGGCACCCAGCTCTTGGAGCCTGTTACTCGGGAGCAGCAGGAGGGGAGCACAGCTATTGGTCCGTTTTACTCAGGGTCAGCGCGCGGAGAGCACACAGATATTGGAGCCTCTTACTCGGGAGCAGCAAGAGTAGCGCACAGCTATTGGTGCTTCTTACTCAGGGCTTCAGGAGTAGAGCACACAGCTCTTGGGGGCTGTTGCTCAGGAACAGCATGAGGAGAGCACCCAGTTATTGTGGCTTGTTACTCGGGGGCAGCAGAAGGAGAGCACACAGGCATTCAAGCCTGCTACTCTGGAGCAGCATTAGTAGAGCACAGCTCTTGGTCCTTTTTAATCAGGAGGAGAGCACAGCTATTGGACCTGTTTACTCAGGGTCAGCAGGAGGAGAGTACCCAGCTTATTGGAGCCTGTTACTCAGAAGCAGCAGAAGGAGAGTACCCAGCTATTGGAGCCTGTTACACAGAAGCCGCAGGAGGAGAGTACATAGCTATTGGAGCGTGTTACTCAGACGCAGCAGACGGACGGCACACAGGTATTAGAGCCTGTTACTTAATGGCAAGAGGAGGAGAGCATACAGCTATTGGAGCCTGTTACTCAAGGCCAGAAGGAGATGACACAGCTATTGGAGCCTGTTTTTCAGGCGCAGCTGTGGAGCACAAAGCTATTGGAGCCTGTTACTCAGGAGCAGCAGGAGGAGAGCACACATATTGGAGCCTGTTACTCAGGAGCAGCAGGAGGAGAGCACACATATTGGAGCCTGTTACTTAGGAGCAGCAGGAGGGGAGCACACAGCTATTGAAGCCTGTTACTCAGGAGCAGCAGGAGGAGAGCACACAGCGTTTGGAGCCTTTTACGCAGGAGCAACATTAGTAGAGCACAGCTATTGGAGCGTTTTACTCTGGAGCAGCAGGAGGAGAGCAGAGCTATTGGAGCCTGTTACTCAGGAGCAGCAGGAGGAGAGCACACATATTGGAGCCTGGTACTCAGGAGCAGCAGGAGGAGAGCACACATATTGGAGCCTGCTACCCAGGAGCAGCATTAGTAGAGCACACACCTGTTGGAGCCTGTTGCTCGGGAGCAGCAGAAGGAGAGTACCCAGCTATGGAAGCCTGTTACTCAGACGCAGCAGACGGACGGCACACAGGTATTAGAGCCTGTGACTTAATGGCAAGAGGATACGAGCATACAGCTATTGGAGCCTGTTTCTCGGGCGCATCAGGAGGTGAGCACACAGATATTGGAGCCTGTTACTCAGGGGCAGCAGGAGGAGACCACTCAGGTTTTGCAGCCTGTTACTCAGCGGCAGCAGGAGTAGAGCACACTGCTATAGGAGCCTGTTACTCAGACGCAGAAGAAGGATGACGTGCAGGCATTAGAGCCTGTTACTTAGTGGCAGCAGGAGGAGAGCATATAGCTATTGTAGC
>NW_025169270.1:0-1742 GCF_004010195.1 Chiloscyllium plagiosum | reverse complement strand
TGAGGGAGAAATATCTGAGCTATTGAGGGAGCACTTTCTGAGCAATTGAGGGAGCACTTTCTCAGGTACTGAGAGAGCACTTTTTAAGGTACTGAGAGAGCACATTCTGAGCTTTTGAGGGAGCAGTGTCTGAGGTACTGAGGGAGAACTGTCTGAGGTACTGAGGGAGCACTATCTGAGGTATTGAGGGAGCACTATCTGAGGAGTTGACAGAGCATTATCTGAAGTACTGAGGGAGAACTGTCCGAGGGACTGAGGGAGCACTATCTGAGGAATTGAGAGAGCATTATCTGAGGTATTGAGGGAGAACTATCTGAGCAATTGAGGGAGCAATTTCTGAGTTATTGAGGGAGCACTTTCTGAGGTATTGAGGGAGCACATTCTGATGTACTGAGGGAGAAATATCTGAGGTATTGAGTGAGCAGTTTCTAAGGTACTGAGGGAGCACTTTCTGAAGTATTGAGTGAGCACTTTCTGAGGAATTGAGGGAGCAGTATCTGAGGAATTGAGGGAGCAATATCGGAGCTACTGAGGGAGAACTATCTGAGGCACTGAGAGAGAAGTATCTGAAGTATTGAGGGAGCACTATCTGAGGTATTGAGGGAGAACTAGCTGATGCATTGAGGGAGAACTATTTGAGATATTGAGGGAGCACTTTCTGAGACATTGAGGGAGACATATCTGAGGTCTTGAGGGAGCACTTTCTGAGGTATTGACGGAGCACTTTCAGAGGAGTTGAGGATGCACTTTCTGATGTACTGAGGGAGCAATTTCTGAGGTACTGAGAGAGCACCTTTTGAGGTATTGGGGAGCACTGTCTGAGGTACTGAGGGAGCACTTTCTGAGGTATTGAAGGTGCACTTTCAGAGGTATTGAGTGAGCACTGTCTGAGGTACTGAGGGTGCACTTTCTGAGGTATTGAGAGGGAGCACTGTCTGAGGTACTGAGGGAGCATTATCTAAGCTATTTAGGGTGCACCATCTGAGGTATTGAGGCAGCACTATCTGAGGTACTGAGGGAGCATTATCTAAGCTATTTAGGGTGCACCATCTGAGGCATTGAGGCAGCACTATCTGAGGTACTGAGGGAGAACTTTTTGAGATATTGTTGGAGCACTTTCTGAGGTATTAAGGGATTACTATCTGAAGTAATGAGGGAGAACTATCTGTGGTACTGAGGGAGCACTGTCTGAGGTTTTAAGAGAGCAAATTCTGAGGTATTGAGGGATCATTTTTGTGATATTGAGGGAGCATTTTCTGAGGTACTGATGGAGCAATCTTTAAGATATTGAGGGAGCACTTTCTGAGGCATTGAGGGAGCACTATCTGAGCTATTCAGGGAGCACTTTCTGAGGTATTGCGGAGCACATTCTGAGGTATTAAGGGAGCACTATCTGAGGTATTGAGGGAGAAATATCTGAGGTATTGAGGGAGCACATTCTGAGGGATTGAGGGAGAATATCTGAGGTTTGGAGGAAGCACTTTCTGAGGTACTGAGGGAGCACTATCTGAGGTATTGAGCGAGCACTATCTGAGATATTGATGGAGCACTGTCTGAGGTATTGAGGGAGCACTATCTGAGGTTCTGAAGGAGATCTATCTGAGGTGCTGCGGGAGCGATTTCTGAGGTTTTGTGGGAACACTATCCGAGGTACTGAGGGAGAACTATCTGATGTATTGCGGGAGAACTATTTGAGATATTGAGGGAGAACTTTCTGAGACATTGAGGGAGACATATCTGAG
>NW_025169269.1:0-1742 GCF_004010195.1 Chiloscyllium plagiosum | reverse complement strand
TGTATTCCCATCACTGACTGTGTCCCTATCACTGACTGTGTCCCCATCTCTGACGGTTTTCCCATTACTGACTGCATCCTCATCACTGACTGTATTCCCATTACTGACTGTATCCCCATCACTGACTGTGTCCCCATCACTGACTTTATTCCCATCACTGTCTGTATCCCCATCACTGACTGTGTCCCCTTCACTGACTGTATTCCCATCACTGACTGTGACCCTATCACGGACTGTATTCCCATCACTGACTGTGCCCCCTCACTGATATGTCCCCATCACTGACTGTATTCCCATCACTCACTGTGTCCCCATCACTGACTGTGCCCCTATCACGGACTGTGTTCTCATCACTCACTGCGTCCCCATCACTGAAGGTGCCCCATCACTGACTATGTCCCCATCACAGACTGTATTCCCATCACTCACTGCGTCCCCATCACTGACTACGTCCCCATCTCTGACTGTATTCCCATCACTCATTGTGTCCCCATCACTGACTGTGCCCCATCACTGATTATGACCCCTTCACTAACTGTGTCCCCATCACTGATTGTGTCCCCATCACTGACTGTATTCCCATCACTGATTGTGTCCCCATCACTGACTGTATTCCCATCACTCACTGTGTCCCCATCACTGACAGTGCCCGATCACTGACTATGTCCCCATCACTGACTGTATTCCCATCACTCACTGCGTCCCCATCACTGACTACGTCCCCATCTCTGACTGTATTCCCATCACTCATTGTGTCCCCATCACTGACTGTGCTCCATCACTGATTATGTCCGCTTCACTGACTGTGTACCCATCACTGACTGTGCCCCCATCACTGACTGTATTCCCATCACTGATTGTGTCCCCATCACTGACTGTATTCCCATCACTGACTGTATTCCCATCACTGACTGTGCCCCCATCACTGACTTTATCGCGGTCACTGATTGCATACCCATCACTGACTGCATTCCTCTCACTGACTGTATCCCCATCACTGACTCAGCCCCCATCACTGACTGTATTCCCATCACTGACTGTATCCCCATCACTGACTGTATTCCCAGCATGAACTGTATGCATATCACTGACCGTATCGAATCACTGGCTGAGTCCCCATCACTGACTGTATTGCCATCACTGTCTGTGACCCCATCACTGAATGTATCCCCATCACTGATTGTATTCCCAACACTGACTGTATTCCCATCACTGACTGTGACCCCATCACTGACTGTATTCCCATCACTGACTGTATCTCCATTACTGATTGTATTCCCATCACTAATTGTGTCCCCATCACTGACTGTATCCCCATCACTGACTGTGCCCTAATCACTGTCAGTATTCCCATCACTGTGTGTCCCCTTCACTGACTGTATTCCCATCACTGATTGTATTCCCATCACTGACTGTATCCCCATCACTGACTGTACCCCCATCACTGACTGTATTCCCATCACTGACTAGGTCCCCATCACTGACTGTGCCCACATCACTGACTGTATTCCCATCTCTGTGTGTGTCCCCATCACTGACGGTATTCCCATCACTGTGTGTGTCCTCATCACTGACTGTATCCCCATCACTGATAGTATCCCCATCACTAAATGAGTCCCCATCACTGACTGTATTCCCATCACTAACTTTATCCCCATCACTGACTGTATCCCCATCACTGATTGTATTCCTATCACCGACTGTATCCTCATCACTGTGTGTGTCCCCATCACTGACTGTAT
>NW_025169268.1:0-1742 GCF_004010195.1 Chiloscyllium plagiosum | reverse complement strand
AACATTGAGTCAGTTGAAATACTTAGCAAAGATTCCATATAGAAAAAGAAGCTAAGGAGTATGTTACATGAACATGTTGAAACCATTTTATACAAGAAAGGAAAAACAGGAGAAACAGGTATTAGTTACTGCTCCGAGGAGTGAGTAATCAAATCCAGATGAAATGGACTTTGAGGTGGTTCAAAATGGACTAAAAAATGAAGAGGTCCTTGAGGAATACGGTAGGTTAATAAATTATCTGTCTCAGGAGCATAGAACGGAGTTGAATGATTTGTCACTACGGTACAAGAACACATGTGAGAATCTAGTGGGGAGGACAAATGATATTACATATGGTGTAGACGTACGAAATCCTGCTCAAATAAAACAACACCCCTATCGGCTTTATCCGTCCAAAACCTGAAAGGTCCAGAAGGAGATATTGGCCATATTCTATGAGGAGGTGCCGCTGTTGAGTAAAATCATGTAAGAGTCATTCTCGGATTGTCAAGCTGTGACCAGAAAGATGATTGCTTAGGAACCCACTATTCACAATGATTGCGATGTGTGCTCCCTTTGTACTATTTCCACATTTACAGATGACATGAAATGTAATGGGATTGCAAGCATTATGGAAGCTGAAAAGAGGTTTCAGGTGAATTTTAATAGACTGAGTGAATAGGCAAGGGCATGAGAGTTGGAAACGAATATGAATAAGTATGAGGTTCTCCCCTTTGAGTGGAGGCCTAAAATTCAGAGCATTTATGAAACACTCGATGTTAGAAATTGCTCAGGTCCAAAAGAAAAAAGACATTCATGTTAACAAGACATCAAAAGTTCGCACGAAAGTGCAGAATGCAATTCAAGAGGCAATTCTTATATGAGGTATTGAGCTTCCTTCATGTAGCTGCGAATGCACCTGCAGTATTGTGTGGACTTATGGTCCTCTGGCGTGAGGAAGGATATATTTGGCGCAGAGCAATTACAGGGAATTTTATAAATCTGATGGCTGCGTTGGTGGGACTGTCTTGTAAATGAGAGATTAAGGAGACTGGGCATGTTTTCTCAGGAGATTAGGAGAATGAAAAATGTTCGTAGGAAGTTAGAACATTCTTCAAGGGATAAAGGGAGTAGATTTCGAAAGTATCCTCTCCCTAAAAGGCATAAGTCAGGTATTTAATAACATAAAGTCCAACTTGCTTGGATGATCAATTCAAAAAGCTTTACATCTGACAATTCAAAATCAGCATGCCATGTTGCATCCCGTCTACTACCAGCAAACTTCACTCCGTTCGCAACCAATGCCCATTCGCAGCAGTGTGTTCCATTGATAAGAATCAGTACAATAACTCATCAAGGTTCCAGAGACAGCACCTTCTAAACCTGCTAACATTTTCATCGGTGAAGGACGATGCATCAGAGACATGAAACCACGTGTAAAATTCCCTCCAAGTCACACACCATGAAGACTTGGAACGAGATTCAGTTAAATTACATAAACTTGTAATTGGTGAGAGTGAACAGTCCTCATGAGGAATCTATTTTCTTGAGAGGTACACAAGGAATATATAAGCCACCTGAAGGGCCAGCCTTTTCCAAACGCTCACTTGATTTCCTCATTCTACTCAGCCCTTAGCCTGTTGCCTCTTCTCATGTGGTTTTCTTGCTCGAGTTCAGGAACCATTTCTTTCAGGACTAAAACGAATTTTCAAAGGATTCTATGAAAATGGCTGTGTTCGTTCCCACTGTTTTTGAACGTATCG
>NW_025169267.1:1226-1742 GCF_004010195.1 Chiloscyllium plagiosum | reverse complement strand
GCTTGGGAGCCTCCTGTGAAGCGCTTCTGTGGGCTTTCCTCCGGCATTTATAGTGGCCTGTCCCTGCCGCTTCCAGTTGTCAGTTTCAGCTGTCCACTGTAGTGGCCGGTATATTGGATCCAGGTCGATGTGTTTGTTGATGGAGTTTGTAGATGAGTGCCATGCTTCGAGGAATTCCCTGGCTGTTCTTTGTTTCGCTTGCCCTATAATGGTAGTGTTGTCCCAGTCAAATTCATGTTGCTTGTCATCTGCGTGTGTGGCTACTAGGGATAGCTGGTCGTGTCGTTTCGTGGCTAGTTGATTTTCGTGGATGCGAATCGTTAGCTGTCTTCCTGTTTGTCCTATATAGTGTTTTGTGCAGTCCTTGCATGGGATTTTGTACACTACATTACTTTTGCTCATGCAGGGTATCGGGTCATTCGTTCTGGTGAGTTGTTGTCTGAGAGTGGCTGTTGGTTTGTGTGCTGTTATAAGTCCTAGGGTCGCAATAAGTCTGGCTGTCAGTTCAGAAATGTT
>NW_025169267.1:0-315 GCF_004010195.1 Chiloscyllium plagiosum | reverse complement strand
TTTATCCTATTGGTGAGCTGTGGGGTGGGGTCAAACGCCTTCTTTTGGTAGGTGTTGGTATCTGCAAGTAGTTGTTGTGCTTTTTGGGTGTATTCTGCTTTGTCCAGGATGACCGTCATTCTGCCTTTGTCTGCTGGTAGTATGATTATGTTCTTGTCGTTTCTTAGTGATTTTAGTGCTTCCCTCTCCTTGGTGTTGAGGTTATGTGTTTGTCTTTTTCTTGTTATCAGAGGTACGATACTTTGCCTCACTGTTTGTTGTGTCTCTTCTGTCAGTCCATTTTTCCTGAGTGTGCATTCTAGTGCTGCTAGGAAG
>NW_025169266.1:0-1742 GCF_004010195.1 Chiloscyllium plagiosum | reverse complement strand
AGTAGGGATTCAATGATTCTACGTTGCTGTGGGCCTGGAGTGATATGTTGGTTAGTTTGGGCAAGGACAACAATCTAAAGTACGTTAGTGGGCCCGATGGGGTTCTCCTCCAACAATGGTCATCATTAGACTCTGAATTCCAGAGTTTTCTTTTCAATTTAATTTCCACTCTGTGCCTTGCCAGGATTTGAACCCAGGTCCCTCAGAACATTACTGGGCTCTCTGGATTAAGAGTCTCGTGATGTTACCACAAGGCCATTGCCTCCCCACATGTGGATGATCTCCATCTTGAATTTATTCAAATGCCTAAGTATCGACAACTGTCTGGGGATGAGTATCCCAAAGATTCAAAACCCTCTGAGTGAAGAAATTCATAGAATCCCTACAATGTGGAAACAGGCCATTCAGCCCGTACCGCCTCTCCAAAGAACATCCCACCCAAACTCACTCCCCTATAACCTTGCATTTCCCATGGCCATTCCACCCGACCTGCACATTTTTGAACAGTGGGACGAAACCAGATCACCTGGAGGGAACCCAGGCAGACACAGGGAGAATGTGCAAACGCCACACAGTCAGTTGCTCGAGGGTGGAATCAAATCCAGGTCCCTGTGCTGTGAAGCAGCAGTGCCAGCCACAGTGCCTCCCCATTTGATTCTGAGCAATACATGCTGACATAGCAAGTGATGCCCAATCTTGTAAATGAATGAAGAAACGATCAGTCAAATTTGGATAGGACTGTGATGGGTTACTCCCCACATGCCTGGAGGGTGCAGCTCCAAAAAGAGTCAAGAGCTTGATATCATCCAGTACAAAGCAGCCTGTTTGATTGGCACCACATCGACAAACATCGACTCCCTCCACCACTGATGTTCAGTAACAGCCGTGTGCACCATCTACAAGTTGGGCTGCAGAAATCCACCAAATCTCCTGAGACAGCACCTTCGAAACCCACAACCATTTCCATCTAGAAGGACAAGAGCAGCAGACACACAGAGCACCACCACTTACAGGTTCCCCTCCAATCCATATGCATCCTGATCTGAAAATATATTACTGTTCCTTCAGTGTTGCTGGGACAAAATCCTGGACTTCCCTTCCTCTGGGCATTATAGGTTTATCTACGGCACATGGACGGCAGCAGTTCAAGAAGGCAGCTCACCACCACCTTGCAAAGGGCAGGATTGTGGCTCAGTGGATAGTGCTGCTATGTCACAGCGTCAGGTCTTGGGTTCAATTCCACCCTGGGATAACTGTCTGTGTGAAGTTTGCACATTTTCCCCATGTCTGTGTGGGTTTCCTCCACACAGTCCACACATGTGTCGGTTAGATGGATCAGCCATGCTAAATTGCACAGAGTGTCGAGGGATGTGCAGGCTGGGTGGGTTAGCCAAGGGAAATGTAGCATTACAGGGATGGGGTCAGTCCAGATGGGATGCTCTTTGGTGGGTTGGTGTGAACTTGATGGGCTGAGTGGCCTGCTTCCACCCTGTATAATGATTCCATGATTCTCAAGGGAAACTCAGAGTGTGTAATAAATGCTGGCCAAGATAGCAACACCCTTGTGCTCGGAGTGAGTTTAATACATACAGTAAGTAGTTAAGGCCTCACCACAGAATCCTTGTGGAACACCACTCGTCACTTTCGTTCTCCGTTGTCTGTCACTAAACCAGCCTCCAAACCAAGTCAAACATCCATCTTCAATCCCGTGGGTTTTAACTTTGGTCAGCAGACTCTTGTGG
>NW_025169265.1:0-1742 GCF_004010195.1 Chiloscyllium plagiosum | reverse complement strand
CGGAGATGCTACAGAGATAACAGGAAATCTCTGCTGATGAAAAGATAAGAAAGCAAAATTGGAAATTTTACAGAAATAACAAAGAAAGGCTGGAAAAGCTATAGTGATCGGAACACGATGCTGGAGATGTTACAGAGATAGGAAAGGAAGGCTGGCCATGTTACAGAGATAGGAAAGTAAGGCTGGTAAAATTACAGAGATAGGAAATCAAAGCTGGAAAGGTTATAATATTAGGAATGCAATGCTAGAAATGTTACAGAGACAGGAAAGCAAGTCATCACTAGTGATAGGAACACAATGCTGACGATGTTGCAGACTGAGGAAAGGAAGGCTGGATATGTTCAAGAGAGAAGACAGCAAGGCTGAAGATGTAAAAGAGAGAGGAAAGCAAGGCTCGAGATGTTGCACGGAAAGTACAGTAAGGCTGGAAACGTTCCAGAGAAAGGAAAGCAAGATTCATGATGTTCCAGAGAGAGGACAGAAAGGCTGGTGATGTTGCACAGATAAGAATGTAAGGTTGGATATGTTACAGAGAAAGGAGAGCAAGGCTGGAGACGTTAGACAATTAAGAAAACAAGGGTGGAGATGTTACAGAGAGAGGTAATATGGCTGGGGATGTTCCATAGATAGGAAAGCAATGCTGGAGATTTAACAGAGAGGGGAAAGCAAGGCCTACGATATTACAGAGATAGGAATGCAAGGCTAGAGCTATTACAGAGACTATAAACTGTGGTTACAGATGTTACAGAGATAGGAAATCTTGGCTGGAGATCTGAGAGAGAAAAGAAAACATGGCTGAGATGTTGCGGAGATAGGAGTACAAGGCTGGAGATGTTACAGAGATACGAAAGCAAGGCTGCAAATTTTACAGAGATTGGATAGCAAGGCTGGAAATATAGTGATAGGAACGCACTGTGGGAGATAATAGAGACATAAATACTATGCTGGACATGTTACTGGGATAGAAAATCAAGACTGGACAGGCTCTAGGGATCGGAAAACACATCTACAGATGTCACCGAGATAGGAAGGCATAGTTCAATATGATATATAGTTCGGAAGAGGAGAAGAAGGCTGGTGATGTTTCCGAGATAAGAAAGCAAGATTGGAGATGTTACAGAGAGAACAAAGCAAGGCTGGAGATGTTACAGAGAAAGGAAAGCAAAATTGGAGATGTTGCAAGGATAAGAAAGAAAGGCTGGAAATTTGACAGGAATTGGAAAGAATGGCTGGAAATGTTATAGTGAGAGTAACACAATGCCGGAGGTGCGACAGAGATAGTGAAGCAAGGCTAGCCATGTTACAGAGACGTGAAAGCAAAGCTGGACAGGCTCTAACGATAGGAATGCAAGGCTGAAGGTATCACAGAGGTAGGAAAGCAGGGCTGGATATGCTGCAGAGATAGGAAAGCAAGGTTGGAGAGGTTGCAGAAACAGGAAAGCAAGACTGGAAATGTTAAAAGAGAGATAAAAGCAAGGCTGCAGATATGACAGTGATAGGAAAGCAACGCTGCAGATGTTACAGAGAAAGAAAGCAAGGCTGATAATTTTACAGAGATAGTAAAGGAAGGTTGGAAATGTAATAATAATAGGAATGCAATGCTGGAGATGTTACAGAGATTGGGATGGTTGGCCGGAGATATTACGGAGATCGGAGGGCATGGCTGGACATGCTCCAAGATAGGAATACAAGGCTGAAGATGACGCCAAGATCGGAATGCAAGTCTTGAGAGGTTACAGAGA
>NW_025169264.1:681-1742 GCF_004010195.1 Chiloscyllium plagiosum | reverse complement strand
TCGTGCCTTACCAAATTAATAGAGCTCTTTGAGCAAGGGACCAAGTTGATAGATGAAGGAAGGGCTGTAGATGTCATATACATGGACTTTAGTAAGGTCTTTGATAAGGTTCCCCATGATAAACTAATGAAGAAAGTGAAGTCACATGGTATGCATGGTGTTCTAACTAGGTGGATAAAGAACTGGTTGGGCAACAGAAGACAGAGAGTAGTAGTTAAAGGAAGTTTCTCGAACTGGAGATATGTGACAAGTGTGTTCCAAAGGGATCGGGGCCACTGTTATTTGTAAGGTACATAAATGATCTGGAAGGGGGCATTGTTCGTCTGATCAGTCAGTTTGCAGATGACACTAAGATTGGTGGAGTAGCAGAAAACATAGGGGACTGTCAAAGGATACAGGAGAATATATATAGACTGGAGAGTTGGGCGGAGAAGTGGCAGGTAGAGTTCAATCCAGGCAAATGCAAGGTGATTCATTTTGGGAAGTCTTATTCTGAAGCGAATTACAAAAAACACAAGGACATCGGGAAAAGTTGAAGAGAAGCGAGATCTGGGAGTGCAGGTTCATTGTACCCTGAAGCTGGCTGCCCAGGTGGATAGAGTGGTCAAGAGGGCATATGGTATGCTTGCCTTCATCAGCTCTTGAGTATAAGAGCTGGCAGGTCTTGTTAAAATTGTACACGACATTGGTTCAGTTGCATTTAGAATACTGTGTACAGTTCTGGTCACCGCATTACCAAAAGGACGTGGACGCTTTGGAGAGGGTGCAGAGAAGACTTACAAGGATGTTGCCTGATATGGAAGATGCTAGCTATGAAGAGATGTTGAGTAGGTTTGTTTTCATTAGGAAAAAGGAGATTGAGCGGGGGGGGAACCGGATTGAGGTCTACAAAATCATAAAGGATATAGACAGGGAAGATAGAGATAAGCTTTTTCCCAGGGTGAAGAATCCAATATTAAGAGATCACGCTTTCAAGGTGAGCGGTAAGGGAGATACATGCGGCAAATACTTTACACAGAAGGTGGTAGGTGCCTGGAACGCGTTGCCAGCAGAAGTAGTAG
>NW_025169264.1:0-375 GCF_004010195.1 Chiloscyllium plagiosum | reverse complement strand
GACTGGATGAGGTTAGTGACACTGAAAGTTGTGGACACTGGACAAGTTTACAGAGTTAGCAATGGTTCTTCGGACTGAAAGAGGTTTCAAAGAGACAGCTGTAGGGACTGGAGGTGGTTACATCAATTGAGAAAATGTTACAAGGACATGGATAGTTTTAGTGGCTGGAGGAGATTACAGGGTTAGGAAGGCTAGTCGTGACTGGAAGAAGGAGAGATAGCGATCTTTTTCGCAATTGGAGGAGGTCAGAGATAGAGAAGGTTGAAGAGACTGGAGGTGGTAACAGACATGGGGAGGGTCAAAGTTACTTCAGAAGGTCACGCAAAGAGCAGGTTACACAGAAAGGGAAAGCTGTAGCCACTGGACAACTTTAAG
>NW_025169263.1:0-1741 GCF_004010195.1 Chiloscyllium plagiosum | reverse complement strand
CCTTAAAAACAGTAAAAATGAAATAGAAGCTTACAGTTAAAAATTAGAAGAGCAGAAGGAGAGAGGTTATTAGTTCGTGCACCACTGCTGCAGGATCTCAAAACCGGAATTTAGCTTTCCAGAATGACCACTCCTTTTCCATTATACAGTTCATTTCTAAAACATTAAATCTTTGGCCTTAAGCCTCAGCTGTTTACGGAGAAACGGAAGGCCTCATAGTGAACACTTTCATCTCTGTAACACTTCATCCGATTCGGAGCCCGAACTGTTTTAAAATGCCTTTGATAAAAAGATATCAAGAGACATTATCCTTGAGAAAAAGTACAGCTCCGTTTCTTTTTAAAAAAGAGAACATCTTTGTGAGAGCCCAGTCCGTCCAAACAGTCTTCATAAGTGAAAATCTTCGAACAGACAATATCCTGGTAAACTGTTCTGCACCGGTTCCAATGCCATCACATCGCTGCTGTAATGATAATTGCAGAAAGACACACAGTACTCCAGCTAGGGCCGATTGAGCAAATGAAATTAACAACTTAGAAAGCCACAGAAACTGCACTTTTTCACTAATGTGACTTTTACACAATACTGCCCCGTGGAGACAGTGAGAACTGCAGACGCGAGAACCCAGAGCCGACAGTGTGGTGATAGAAAACACAGTAGGTCAGGCAGCATGCGAGGGTGAGTTGATGATTCGGGCATAAACCCTTCATCAGGAATGAGGTTGGTGGCCGTGGGGACTGATAGATAAATGGAAGGTTCGGGGGTTTGGGGGCGTGATAGCTGTGAATGCGAGGAGTAGATAAAGGTGGAGAATAAGATACTAGTTCTGACAGGAGGTGGAGCGGGTAGGTTGGAAAGGTGATGTGCAGGTCATGAAGGCAATGCTGAGTTGGAATCATGAAACTAGAATAATGTGAGGGAAGGGCGAATGAGGAAATTGGTGATCCCATGTGGCATCAAGGGCCCGAGGAGAAGATGAGGCCTTCTTCTTTCAGGCGACAGGTGTTCAGGGAATGTCAATGAAGGAGGCGCAGGACCTGCATGTGCTTGGCAGATTGAGAGAGGGAGAATGAATTTCATCAGTGATGTGCTTCTAACTGCATATCCAAACTATCATTATGAACATTTTGTTACATCTTAGGAACAGTATCTAACACTACCCCGCCTGAAGAGAAGGCGAGGATTGCAGATGCGAGAGATTAGAGTCAGGAAGGATGGCACTAGATAGCACAGTGGTTAGGCAACATCTGAGGACAAGGAGTGTCAATGTTTCCAACATTCCTGACGAAGGCCTTATGCTCGAAACATTGACTTTCCCACTCCATGCTGCCTTACCAGGTGTACTTTTCCGGATCCACACTTTTAACTCGACACCACCTCAGCTCAACTGCATAGGAAAATTAAGATGCACCTGTCACCACTCAGTTGATTCTACTGTCGAATGCGAGACAAACTGAAACATTCATTTCCCCATAAATATCAGGTCATTCAGATCACTGAAGAAAAGAAAAATGCAGAGGCTGAATATCTGAGAGAAAAGAAATAATTGTTGTAGAATTCAGCATCCTGTCAGTTCAACTGAATGTTTGGATATTAAAATTGGTAAAGGAAAAGAGAAAGCTGCAGTTCAATAACTGCTACGTTCTGTTTCTCAAAAAAACAGAGTTTCATGAACTGGAATGTTTCGATCAGGCTATGCATGCTCACGTTGTCAAGTGCTGATAGGAACGGAGGAATATAT
>NW_025169262.1:0-1741 GCF_004010195.1 Chiloscyllium plagiosum | reverse complement strand
CCAAATGCTGTTCCCGTGCCCACAGCTGGCAGCATATCAGGAATTGTAGCCCACACGCTGCTCCAGGGGTCACTGCTCGCAGTGTACCAGGAATTGTAGCCCACACGCTGTTCCAGGGCTCACTGCTCCCAGCGTACCATGAAATGTAGCCCACGAACTGTATCAGGGCTCACTGCTCACAATGTACCAGGAATTGTAGCCCACACGCTGCTCCACGGCTCACTGCTCGCAGTGTACCAGGAATTGTAGCCCACACGCTGCTCTAGGGCTCACTGCTCGCAGTGTACCAGGAATTGTAGCCCACACGCTGTTCCAAGGCTCACTGCTTGCAGTGTAGCAGAATTGTAGCCCACACGCTGCTCCAGGGCTCAATGCTCACAGTGTACCAGGAATTGTTACCCAAACACTGTTTCAGGCTCACTGCTCGCAGTGTACCAGGAATTGTAGCTCACGCACTGTATCAGGTCTCACTGCTCGCAGTGCACCAGGAATTGTAGACCACACACTGTATCAGGGGTCACTGCGAGCAGTGTACCAGGAATTGTTGCCCACCCACTGCTCCAGGGCTCACTGCTCCCAGTGTACCAGGAATTGTAGCCCATGCACTGTATCAGGGCTCACTGCGAGCAGTGTACCAGGAATTGTCGCCCACACACTGCTCCAGGGGTCACTGCTCGGAGTGTATCAGGAGTTGTCGCCCACGAACTGTATCAGGTCTCAGTCCTCTCAATGTAACAGGAATTGTAGCCCATATGCTGCTCCAGGGGTCACTGCTCGCAGTGTACCAGGAATTGTAGCCCATGCACTGTATCAGGGCTCACTGCTCGCAGTGTACCAGAAATTGTTGCCCAAACACTGTTCCAGGGCTCACTGCTCCCAGTGTACCAGGAATTGTTACCCAAACACTGTTTCAGGGCTCACTGCTCACAGTGTAGCAGGAATTGTAGCCCACATGCTGTTCCAGGGCTCACTGCTCACAGTGTAGCAGGAATTGTAGCCCACACGCTGCTCCAGGGCTCAATGCTCACAGTGTACCAGGAATTGTTACCCAAACACTGTTTCAGGGCTCACTGCTCGCAGTGTACCAGGAATTGTAGCCCACGCACTGTATCAGGGCTCACTGCTCGCAGTGCACCAGGAATTGTAGACCACACACTGTATCAGGGGTCACTGCGAGCAGTGTACCAGGAATTGTTGCCCACCCACTGCTCCAGGGCTCACTGCTCACAGTGTACCAGGAATTGTAGCCCATGCACTGTATCAGGGCTCACTGCGAGCAGTGTACCAGGAATTGTCGCCCACATACTGCTCCAGGGCTCACTGCTCTCAGTGTAACAGGAATTGTAGCCCAAATGATGTTCAAGTGCTCACAATTTGCAGTGTACCAGGAATTGTAGCCCACTCGTTGCTCCAGGGCTCACCGCTCGCAGTGTACCAGGAATTGTAGCCCACGCACTGTTCCAGGGCTCACTGCTCACAGTGTACCAGGAATTGTGGCCCACGCACTGTATCAGGGCTCAATGCTCGCAGTGCACCAGGACATGTAGACCACAGACTGCTCCAGGGGTCACTGCTCACAGTGTACGAGGAGTTGTCGCCCACGAACTGTATCAGGGCTCAGTGCTCTCAATGTACCAGGAATTGTAGCCCACACGCTGCTCCAGGGCTCAATGCTCGCAGTGTACCAGGAATTGTAGCCCAAGCACTTTATCAGGGCTCACTGCTCGCAGTGTACCAGGAA
>NW_025169261.1:0-1741 GCF_004010195.1 Chiloscyllium plagiosum | reverse complement strand
CGGCTAAGCAAGACACTCAATTGTATCAAATTGTTCTGAGTTCTTAAAGGTTAAAACCAGACTGAACACCGGCAATGAGCTTTGAGCTGCCTTCCTATTATTTAAGAGCTTGTGACAACATTGACAGAGCTTTCCCATAGACTGCACAGAAACATCAGGAAGGGAGCAGGGCATTAGATACGTTTAGCTTCCCTGTTCTAGTACATGGGGACAAGTTCACTTTTATAACCCTGGTTAATACGTTCTTCAGAAACTCATCAATTCCTGTCTTATGCTGCTCAATATTTGACCGCCCAACCCATACAATCACAGAAGCACTGACTCTGTACTGTCAGAAATACAGCATGATCTACATTAATCCCACTTCCCTATACGAGGCACATAGTCATGTATGTTATGGCACTTCAAGGGCACGACCACATATTTATTAACGGTTGTGAGGTTACCTGTGCCAGCTGCCCTCTCAGGAAGTGCATTCCTGACCCCAACAGCCTCTGGATGAAAACCAATCCTCAAATCCTGACTAAACATCAAACCCTTCACTCTAAAATGGTACTCCCTTCTTCTTCACCCTTTGACTGGAGGGACAGCTACTGTCTACCATCTTGTCCATACCCCTGGTAAGCTTATCCTTCTGAAGCACGTGCCTCTCAGCCTTCCATTTGGCCAAACATAAGTTACACATAGCTCTTATAATCGGTGCCTCCATGAATACAGGCTATGTTTATGGTTGCTATGGTTTATCAAGTTGTGCATTAACCTGTTTAATCATATTCAGGGATATTAGATTAGATAACTTACAGTGTCGAAACAGGCCCTTCGGCCCTACAAGTCCACACCGACCCGCTGAAGCGCAACCCACCCATTCCTCTACATTTACCCCTTTACTTAACACTACGGGCAATTTAGCATGGCCAATTCACCTGACCTGCATATCTTTGGATTGTGGGAGAAAACCGGAGCACCCGAAGGAAACCCACGCAGACACGGGAAGAATGTGCAAACTCCACACACTCAGTGGCCTGAGTCGGGAATTGAACGCGGGTCTCTGGCACTGTGAGGTAGCAGTGCTAACCACTGTGCAACTGTGCCACCCACGATGTGGTGAAGCACCCTCTGAGCTTCCTAGTGTGCTGCTATTCATTGAGTCCTCCCCTGTCAGGTTGCTTCTTCCAAAGTACATCACCTCATATTTATCAGAGTAAAATTCCATCGGCCATTGATCCACCCATTTCATTATTCCATCTGTATCTTCCTGTAATATAAGGCCTTCCTCTTCACTGCCAACCAACCAGCCAAACTTTGTGTCAAACGCAAACTGATTTCTCACACTCACCCCAATACCTTCCATATTCATAGCTGCATCATTTATGAATACTACAAATAATAAGGTTAAAAGAACCTAAAATATCAGTTTATAATCCAACAGTTTTATTCGGGCGCACTAGCTTTCGGAGCGCTGCTTCTTCATCACGTGATTATGCTCTTCGAAAGATCGTGCCTCCAAATAAACTGTTGGACTTTCATCTAGTGTTCGTAACTTTTTTTAACTTTGCCCAAGCCAGTCCAACACTGGCATCTCCGAATCACAAATAATTTGGGACACAGCATTGACCCCTGTGGTACACGATTGGATACTGGTCTCCAGTCAAATAAATAGACTTCTACCAGCAGACCTTCTGTCTCCTGCCACTAAATTGATTGGATTCAACTTGGCAAGTCACTAATGGGTCCTACCTGT
>NW_025169260.1:0-1741 GCF_004010195.1 Chiloscyllium plagiosum | reverse complement strand
TGAATTACATAATCAAACTTACGAACCTCCTCTTCCAGTTCGTCATCCAAGTCATTTATCAAAATCACAAACAGCAGAGGTCCCAGAACCGATCCCTATGGAACACCACTTCTCACCGAGATCCACACTGAATACTTCCCACTTACCACCACCCTCTGTATTCTATGGGCTAGCCAATTCTGTATCCAGACAGATAGATCTCCCTGTATGCCATGCCTCCTTACTTTCTAAATGAAACTACCACTGGGAAGCTTATCAAACACCTTGTTAAAATCCATGCACTCCACATTCACTGCTCTACCTTCAGTGTGCTTAATCCCATCCTCAAAGAATCCAATAAGTGTTGTGAGTTATGACCTGCCCCTCACAAAGCCATGCTGACTATTTCTAATCAAACTATGATTTTTCAGAATCCTCTCCAATACTTTTGGCCATTACTGTTGTAAGACTGACTGGTCTGCTATTCTCAGGACAATCCCTGTTTACTTGCCTGAACAAGGGACTAACATTTGCCACCCTCCAATCAACCGACGCTACTCCAAAGGAGAGTGAAGATGCAAAGACCACCGCCAAAGGCACAGAAATGTCTTCCCTCTCTTCCTATAGTAACCTAGGGTATTTCCTGTCTAGCCAAGGGATTTATCTATCCTTATGTTTGTACTTCAATCAGTCTGTATTTCACCTCAACTTGTTTACTCCCTGCCCAACCAACTGATTGACTGCTTTCCATTTCAGGGCTCTATACAGTGCTGCCTTCCGGAGCAAGTATGGTTCCCTATATTCTGTGTATTATGAATGGAAAACATGGGAAGGGCAGATGCCCAAATCTTTGACTCTGCTGATCCGCAGATGCTGCCTGACTGCTTTTGCAGCGGCACAATTTTCGACTCTGATCACCAGGATCTGCAGTCCTCACTTTGTCCACTACTGAGGGCTGTCCCCTAAGTATGGTTCCATATATACAGTGTATTATGAAGGAAAACATGGGAAGGGCAGATGCCCAAATCTTTGACTCTGCTGCTCCGCAGATGCTGCCTGACTGCTTTTGCAGTGGCACAATTTTCGACTCTGATCACCAGGATCTGCAGTCCTCACTTTCTCCATTACTGAGGGCTGTCCCCTCTGCACATTGAGCAGGGAACAAATCAGCAGAAACTCGTTGTATCTGGAGCTGACTGTTCAGTTCTGGAAAGTTGCATTTGATGAACACATTTACTAAAAACGAAATTAAAGTTCAACAAATATTAATTCAGTCCCAGAGTTACAGTTTTGGTTCATGAATTGGACAGGTTGATAACGAACAAGGAATGACTGAAGAACTCCGAGGTACAGAGTATTCCAGGTAATATATTCCATGTTGGATGTGCTTTACCTTAAGGGTGGTAATATTATTAGGCAGACAGATATGAAAAGGAAATGAGGTGACATGTGGAATTGTAGTATTTTTGCCACTTCTGAGATGTGTTTGAGGTAGGTCAGGGCTGACAACTCAATATTCTGTGGTACCAGAACTATACTCAGGACAGGAGAAAGGGTAAAAGAGGAGGTGATGTTGCCTTATTAATGATGGAGTTAGTTACTGGCGTTAGAAGGGACGATATCTTGAAAGGATCTTCTAATGAGGCTTGGTGGTTACAGCTCAGGATCAAAACCATGACAGAGACACTGCTAGGGATATAATGTAGACCCCCAGATAAAGGAAAAAATGGGAGTGGGTATATAATCAAGTTATTGCGTTGTG
>NW_025169259.1:0-1741 GCF_004010195.1 Chiloscyllium plagiosum | reverse complement strand
GATTAAAAAGAACAACTATACAGTGTGGTACTGCATTTGAAGTCAATGACGTTCAGGGTTAGAGACAGAAAAGGTGCTCTCTCTCTCTCTCTTCATATATATATATATATATATATATATATATTCTGCCTATGTTCACATCTGTCTGTGCAAAATAGTGTTTTTTCAGCCTTTCCTTAATTTATCAAAATCCAGAAATGTGATTGAACAGGACAGGGAGATGATGGCCGCAGAAGACAGAATCTAAAACTGATCAAAGGAGCAATAAATCAAAAGAGAGAGAAACAGAAATCACAAAGATCAAAAACATTAAAAGGTGCAGTTTATGTGTTCACTGGTTCAGGGGACTGAATAAGCTTTGTACTTAGTCAAGAGACTTCACAGCTATGTCCCGTAAATGGGTCTATAAACGCAACTCAAAAGGGTGATTTGTAAATATCACTTCAATGTGATTGGCCTGACTGCGCACGTAGTCTGTGTCCAGATATAGGCCACCTTGGCAGATGTTTCCTCAGATTATCTCCACGAGATTTATTTTCTGCTCAGAACTGAAATTATGTGGTTTGCTGCTGCAACGAAAAAAAACAGGAAGTCATACTTTACCTGAGAATGAAACAGCTGATGTCCTTTTCACATTATCAACATGAAATAGTCTCCCTGACTGTGAGGCTGAGTGCATACTCACAGCCTCAAGACCAAACATGCATATTGCCATTTGTCTCAATATTGTGTTCAATTCCATTCCCATTTTTATAGAAACAGATACAGGACATTTCAGATTATCTGAACTTTAGACTGTGTGTGTGCGTGAGAGAGAGAGAGAGAGAGAGAGAGATTCAGGGCTATCACTGAGCAAAAGGAGATTAAATGATACTAATTCGTTTTACTCACAACTCTGCAACTAAAAATTGAATTTTTAGTGAAGTTTGTTGCTGCGTCAGGTAAAGGGGAGGGAGAGGTTGCACGAGGGAATAAATCTTGCAGGCTGTGAATTTTCCTCTGATGATATTTTGGTGTTCTCTTCTTTCCATTCATTTTAGACACAAAGAAGATTTTTTAGATTTTTTTACATTGAGCAGTCAATCCCAGTCCTTGACGATTAAGATGAGTGCATTCAAAGAAGCTCTGAGAGAAAAAGGAAAGGTTAAGTTATTAACAAGATCAGGTGTTATGTCACACCTGATTGAGGTAGCAGCAATCTTACTGTGAATTTTGCGTTTCTTCTGCGATCACAAAGAGTGGATATCAAAGTATCACAAAAGTAGCTGATAGTTCAGGAAAGCGAACAGACACTAAGATATCACAAATTTAACAAGGACAATTACAAAGGAACGAAAACAGAACTAATTAAAATGAACTGACAATTAATTTAAAATAATCATTAGCGACAGTTCAGTAAGAGACATTTAAGGGGGATAGTTCAGAACCTATCTCATAAATAAATTCTGTAAAGTGAGAAAGTAAACTCCAAGGGGAAGGAAATGATAACACTAAACTCAATCTGTACAATTGCACATAGATCACAGTAGGTCAGAAGATTGGACGGAATACAGAAGCGGTGAAGAATAAAACTTTAACAAGCAAGAGAGTATCACAGGAAAAGTTAAAGTTAACTTGCACTAAAAAAAAGTTACAGATAATATTTATTTCCAATAGAACACCAGACAGAAGCTTAAAGAAGAAGTAAGAGGCTTTTTTTGACACAGAGGGTGGTTCGAGTGTAGAATAAACTTCCTGAGGA
>NW_025169258.1:0-1741 GCF_004010195.1 Chiloscyllium plagiosum | reverse complement strand
ATCTTCCAGCTCATTTGTCAATGAAACAAATCCATGTGCATTTTACGCGTTTTTGACACAGGTAGCTGTTCAAATTTCACTTCTCACCTCACACTCAGATCCATCAGAAATATCGATAATTAGCGAGGGTTTCTCCAATGTTCTCAGCTATTTCTGCACTGGCAAGTGCGTACTATGTGATGTTCGATTTGAAGCAATGTGTTAGTGTCCCACTCTAATCCTTTTTCAAATCTTTGGAAAACCCCAGTACATTCTCTTCACTTATCAGCATGCACTCTGCTCAATACCCACAGAACAGCGTCCTGAACTGCACCTGGAAACAATCGCATTATTGGCACAAGTCAAGACTACGATTTCAACCAACTTTGCCTCCAGCCATTTCCATCATTGTCTCTAATTCCAATCCTCCTAAACTCACTGCAACTTCAAAACTCATTATTAAATCCACACTCTGCTTGTCCAAACGTTTCCCAGGGAAAGTCCAAAGATATACGCTTCCAGCAAATTCCATGGTTGTCAGTCACTCATTAGCACATATCAAGTCCTGTCACCATATGACTCCTGTGTTCACGTCGATCATGAGTTGGCATCCAGGTGAGGTCTCGAATTTAAAATTCTCATCACTGCGTTCTACTCCCTCAATAATCATAAAATCCGCTCAACAGCAGGGTCCAGCTCTTTTCACAAATTGTTGTTAATTTCCCATTTTCAAATCGATATCCTTGTCTTCCATCACCCTTCTCAGTGTCTCACCGTCTGTATTCATTGTGCCTTTTTTTTCTGATTCTCTCTCATACACACTTTTCCTATTGATCACAGACTCACTTCAGACGACGGGACTGTTGTCTGCCATTCATCTCATCAAGTACTTGACATATATATTGAAATTTGCATCCCTCCATTTCCATTCCAACTTTATTGGACACCAAAAAATCTATGATTTCTTCCTTTCCATCTCAAGGATTGAATTTTGGAAAAGATTGTGTCATATTCAATTTCAGCGAGGAAGCTTCAGATAAGGACAGCTCTCTCCATGATAACACGTTGAATCTTTCACATCTGCATCTTCGGTTGTTATTTGATACTTGTTTACTCCCTGCACCCAAACTTTAAGAAAACATCATCAATATCAGTCTCATCATTCGATAGGGAAATGTTCCACAAGATACTCAACAACAAGAGGATATTTTCTCATAGAATTGGTTGGGTAGCTTGGTTTTGTACACGTGCAAATATAGAAGAATGGGTGTCACCTTTAAGGAAGTTTCCAAGATTCTTAGCTGAAATGACAGGCTACGTGTGGAGAGTGTGTGGGACAGGCTGGTACCATAGGGCATAGCCTTACTAGAAGGTGGTATGCATTTCAGGCAGAGATAAGGAGAAATAGTTTTTCTCATAAGCTCGTGATTCTGTAGAATTCTTCACTGCAGAAGGCTGCTGCGATTGAGTCATCAAGTGTATTCAAAGGTGGGATAGACAGACTTTTAATCAGGAACCGAATCGAGGGTTTTTGGAATAGGGCAAGAAAGTGATTTTGTGGGAGATTGGATTCAAAGACTGAATAGTGGAACAGTCTAGACAGAATGAGTGACCTTATTCTGCTCCTACATCTTATGATTCTAAGAAGCCGATTTTGGTGAAAGTCAGGGAAAATAATACATTTTGGGTACAATGCAGCCTTAATACAGATCATGTTCTTATCAACACCAGCTGAGGTATTAGAATCTGAATCGTCACTATC
>NW_025169257.1:0-1741 GCF_004010195.1 Chiloscyllium plagiosum | reverse complement strand
TGGTATCCTGAGCGTTATTTAAACTCTTTGGTTGGATTTGCATTGTTGTCAAAACAGCAAGCAAAACTCAGGGATCCATTTCTCAGCTGATGGTGACACGTGGAACACGCTGACCTTTAGCTGGCATCTGAGGCTTTACTTTCTATTCAGCAAAACTCGTTCTGTCTTAAAGTGACCGGACATGCTTTTGGCTTCATAACACCTCCCCACTTCAGAAAAAAAAACATGAACCAGCAGAATGAAAGGATGGCTTCATTTATTTACCTCTAATTAATCTTAATTCATTTATTATGAATTACAAAAGTATTAATCTCATCTATACCGTACATATTAATTCTACACACATATATAACATTGCAATAAGTCAAATCTTATCAAAACGTTTTCCTTTAAATCTGCGATAACACATCTGCTATCACATTTTAGGACCCACAGCATGTACATGTTGTAAGCTTAAAGTCGGTAAGAAAAGACTCCAATTAAATACTCTCACATTCTGGCCTTTAAATATTCCAAAAAACGCGAGAGATTTGTCGTTATCCACAATCATCTCCAACATTTTTTTTGTCATATCAACATTAAAATATTGTCACTCCAGTGCGAAACTTAATCATTGTTTTTCAATAATGGAGACTTTGTGTTTCTTTCTGGTGGATATTGACAAGTATCAACAGTAGCCAATTGGCCATTCAATTCTATCATCATCTTTCTGTATCAGTACATCTCCGTGCCCTATATCCCGAGCATCTAACACAATTTTCAAAGATTGTCAAAATATTCAGTGCAGCTAAAACTGGTGTGGTGGTTAATCCTGCTTTAAAATTCTCAAAAGCCTCCTGGCATTGTTCTGTCCACCACAATTCTGTTTCCTTCTTTAATAAATCCAGCAGTGGTGCCAATACACTGCTGAAGTTTGCAACAAACTTCCGATAGAATCCACTCAGTTTCAAAAGTCGAAGCACCTCTTTCTTCAAGGATGGTCGTGGAAATTTCTCAAAGCCCTTCGTCTTTGTGTTCCATGGGGTCAACCTTCCATGTCCAATGTAATGTCCCAAGAACGTGACCTCTGCCTTCGCGAATTCTGCTTTCTTTAAGTTTATTACCAAGTTTGCTTCTTGTTATCGTTCAACATGCTCTGGCAACTGTAACATGTGAGCTTTCAATCACTTGCTAAAGAACACTACATCATACAGATAAACTGCACAATTTGTACATCTGGTCACAACTCTGTTCCTCTGTCTTCAATATGTCTGGAGCATTATTCATTCACATGACATTCTCTAACATGTTTTGTCATATCCAGTAGCTTTACAAGATAGTTTAACTGTTAGACTCAACATTTTTTTTTAATTTGAAAGGGACCACTAAACCTGGCTTGAAGGGATTTGCTACCACTGGTGACAATATTAATACGTCATCCCCACGGGAAATCGTCAAAGATTCAGAGTTTTTATCTGCCATCTGCTTCACTCGAAACTGTGCCCTCTTCAGGTGCTGTTTAGATAACTCACTTACTCCATCTAATTTCTCCCTCACCTCACATACATAATCCAAGTGTGAAATCTCCGACTTTGGTCCTGTCAATTTATATTTAATTAATTTCAAAGGACCTCTCACTTCATGTACGAATATTAACTCAAAGGAAGTAAAGTGAGTAGATTTATTTGGGTCATCTCTTATGGCAAACAATATAATGAGATGCCTTTAATCCAATCATTCGGGTAATTCTGACAGTACGCTG
>NW_025169256.1:0-1741 GCF_004010195.1 Chiloscyllium plagiosum | reverse complement strand
TTCCAGCATCTGCAGTCATTGTTTTTACCTTCTCACTCTTTAGCTGTACTGGGGATTTTTAAAATACGAAGCACTTGTACATTCTGTATCCTATGGTTGTTTGTGAGTTTGTTTTGGTTATATTAAACATGATTGATCAGCAAATCCTGTGGAGTGGAGAAAATCCGAATGTAAATGCCTCCCTAAAACTGGCAAACTACATACAACATTAATATCTATATGGAATCCCCACAATGCAGAAAGAGGCCACTTGATCCACCAGGTCTGTGCCAACCCTCTGAAGAGCATTCCATCACATTCCCATAACCCCATACTCCCCACGGCTAATTCACCTACAGAGAACAAAGAAAATTTACGGCTCAGGAACAGGCCCTTCGGCCCTCCAAGCCTGAGCCAATCCAAATCCATTGTCTAAGCCTATTTCCCAATTCCTAAGCATCTGTATCCCTCTGCTCCCCACCTACTCATGCATCTGTCGAGATGCATCTTAAATGAATCTACCGTGTCTGCTTCCACTACTTCTGCTGGCAATGCGTTTCAGGCACCAACCACCCTCTGTGTAAAGTACTTTTCATGTGTATCCCCCTTTCAGCATTTCTCCCCTCACCTTGAACGCGTGACCTCTTGTTATTGAATCTCTGACCCGGGGAAAAAGCGTGTTTCTATTCGCCCTGTCTATACCCTTCATGATTTTATAGATCTCCCCACCCCCAATCTCCTTTTTTCTAATGAAAACAATCCTAACTTACTCAACCTCTCTTCATAGCTGGCATCTTCCATAACAGGCAACTTCCTCGTAAACCTTCTCTGCACCCTCTCCAAAGCATCCACATCCTTTTGATAATGTGGCAACAGGAACTGTACACAGTATTCTAAATGTGGCCAAACCAAAGTCGTAGAGTCACAGAGTCATAGAGACGGAAACAGACCCTTCAGTCCAACCCGTCCATACTGACCAGATATCCCAACCCAATCTAGTCCCACCTGCCAGCACCTGGCCCATATCCCTCCAAACCCTTCCTATTCATAGACCCTCTGTGAGGCAGCAGTGCTAACCATCGAGCTGCCCAGGACCTAAACCAAGACCTCAGCAGTGAAATCTGCTCCCCAGTAGTGCACTGACAGAGATGCTGTCTTTTGGACTATCTGATAAACCCGTAACCTTTTCTGCCTCTCAGAGGGTGCAAAGGATCGCTTGTCAAGGTTTTGAAGACAAGCAGGGATGTTCTTCTGGATCTTCATCACATCTGTTCCAACAGTGTCCATAGAGTTTTAAATGTTGTAATTGTACCAGCCTCCACCACTTCCTCCGGCAGCTCATTCCATACACGTACCAACATCTGCGTGAAGAAGTTGCCCCTTAGGTCTCTTTTATTTCTTTCCTCTCTCGTCCTAAATCTCTGCCCTCTAGTTCTGGATTCCCCCACCCCAGGGAAAAGATTTTGTCTATTTATCCTATCCGTGCCCCTCATAATTTTGTAAACTTCTGTAAGGTCACCCCTCAGCCTTTACAATTTTAACTTGACCTGTCATCCGATGAAGGCAAGCATACCAAACGCCTTCTTGACTATTCTATCCACCTGGGCAGCCACCTTCAGGGTACAATGGACTTGAACTCCCAGATCTCTCTGATCATCAACTTTGCCCAAGGCTCTTCTGTTCGCTCTAGAATTAGACTTCCCAAAATGCATCACCTCACATTGGCCCGGATTGAACTCCATCTGCCACATCTCCGCCCAAC
>NW_025169255.1:0-1741 GCF_004010195.1 Chiloscyllium plagiosum | reverse complement strand
ACAGCCACCCAGCAGAGATCACTGGGACACTGCGGTCAGTACAGGCACACAGCAGAGATCACTGGGACATTGCAGTCTGAATATCACCCAGCAGAGTTTACTGGGACAGTGCAGTCAGTACAGCCAGCCAACAGAGATCTCTGGGACACTGCAGTCAGTACAGCCATCCAGCAGAGATCACTGTGACACTGCAGTCATCACAGGCACCCAGCCAACAGAGATCACTGTGACACTGCAGTCAGTACTGTCACCCAGCAGAGATCACTGTGACACTGCAGTCAGTACAGGCACCCAGCAGAGATTACTGGGACACTGCAGGCAGTACATCAGCCAGCAGAGATTACTGGGACACTGCAGTCAGTCCAGACACACAGCAGAGATCACTGGGACACTGCAGTCAGTACATCAGCCAGCAGAAATTACTGGGACACTGCAGCAGTCCAGACACACAGCAGAGATCACTGGGACACTGCAGTCAGTACATCAGCCAGCAGAGATCACTGGGACACTGCAGTCAGGACAGGCACCCAGCAGGGATCACTGGGACACTGTAGTCAGTACATCAGCCAGCAGAGATCACTGGGACACTGCAGTCAGTACATCAGCCAGCAGAGATCACTGGGACACTGCAGTCAGTACAGGCACCCAGCCAGCAGCGATCACTGGGACACTGCAGTCAGTACAGACACTCAGCAGATATCACTGGGACACCGCAGTCAGTACATCAGCCAGCAGAGATCACTGGGAATCTGCAGTCAGTACAGGCACCCAGCAGAGATCACTGGGACACTGCAGTCAGTACAGGCACCCAGCAGAGATCACTGGGACACTGAAGTCAGTCCAGACACAGCAGAGATCACTGGGACACTGCAGTCAGTACAGGCACCCAGCAGAGATCACTGGGACACTGCAGTCAGTACAGGCACCCAGCAGATATCACTGTGACACTGCAGTCAGTACAGTCACACAGCAGAGATCACTGGGACACTGCTGTCAGTACAGCCACACAGCAGAGATCACTGTGACACTGCAGTCATCACAGGCACCCAGCAGAGATCACTGTGACACTGCAGTCAGTACAGACACCTAGCAGTGATCACTGGGACACTGCAGTTGGTACATCAGCCAGCAGAGACCACTGGGACACTGCAGACAGTACAGGCACCCAGCAGAGATCACTGGGACACTGCAGTCAGTACAAGCACCCAGCAGAGATCGCTGGGACACTGCAGTCAGTACATCAGCCAGCAGAGATCACTGGGACACTGCAGTCAGTGTAGTCACCCAGCAGAGATCACAGGGACACTGCTGTCAGTAAAGCCACCCAGCAGAGATCACTGTGACACAGCAGTCATCACAGGCACCCAGCAGAGATCACTGTGACACTGCAGTCAGTACAGACACACAGCAGTGATCACTGGGACACTGCAGTTGGTACATCAGCCAGCAGAGATCACTGGGACACTGCAGTCAGTACAGGCACCCCGTAGAGATCAGTGGGACACTGCAGTCAGTACAGGCACCCAGCAGAGATCACTGGGACACTGCAGTCTATATATCACGCAGCAGAGATCACTGGAACACTGAAGTCAGTACATCAGCCAGCAGAGATCACTGGCACACTGCAGTCAGTACATGCACCCAGCAGAGATCACTGGGACATTGCTGTTAGTACAGCTAGCCAGCAGAGATCACTGGGACACTGCATTCAGCACATCAGCCAGCAGAGATCACTGGGACA
>NW_025169254.1:0-1741 GCF_004010195.1 Chiloscyllium plagiosum | reverse complement strand
AACACATCCAGATGATTGGTTTTCTCTCAAAATGTGGAAACTCTGGCACGTTATTAAAGCAGATTTATGGAATATTTTAAAGGCAAACATAAACAGTTTATTGTTGAGAGAGAGAGAGATGGCGAAAGGTTTTCAGGGTAGGCAGGAATGTGGATTTAAAGTTACAATTAATGAGACATATTCATGTTGAATATCTAACTCATCCCTGTTTGTATGGGATGTGGCAGGTTGATTAAACTGATAAATTGGGGTTTCAATGTAAAGATCCAACAAACAAGTTTATAATGCTGAAATCCTCCATCTTCAGAGCTTTTTCAATGGTTGAATTTTTCAAGTGTTTGTTTAAAATCACTTAATTTGTGCTGTATCACCTATGGAAACTGTGACACTTCCAAGGCAGAAGAGGTTCCAGTAATGAATGCAGTGATCACAAAGAAAGTTTTAGTCCAATGTGTGACTTAATTAAGATTCACCTAGACCACAGTAATGTGAAAGAAAATGAGTGCCACTTCCTGTAAGTTCTATGGAGGGGCTTCTGTCTGAGTAATGCTACATCAATGCAACAAACACCAACCTACGACAGTCACATTAACAAAGTTGCTTTAATATGTCTATAATGTTTGCATTTTTCTGAGAGATTAGAGATTTTGTTTGCTTAAAAAATAGTTGCATCAATACAAAACCTTCAAAAGTGGTCAGTGGAAAATTGCTTGCCGATTCAATATTCAGATCTCAATTTGTATTCGAACATTTAGATAGCTGAACTCTGAAGAAAACATAAATATATTGAACAATTAGGATTCCTATATCCTCCGCTCCCCTCATTATGCCTGTGATGTCTTTCAAAGCCCCTATGATAGTTTTAAAGAAAAAGCCTACTGTTTTCCATTGTCGCACTGCCTCTGGAAGTTGATCTACTTAATAAATACAGTTGATCAAAGAATATAATACTGAATCCCTGAGCATCCAGCAATTTTATACCAGTCATCAGCCAATTGTGCATACAAGACCTAGCTTAAAATGTTACCTTTCATGACTAATTTCAGCTGCGTATACTGTGAAGAACCGGGAAATCTAATGTCTCCAGGGACAGTTGCTAGTTGCAGAAAATAAGTTTGCTCCAGTTTGTGTATAAATGATCCTTGATTCAGAATTCAAAGACGTGAAAGGAAATTGCTGGAGAGCTGTTGTTTAGATTGTTCAGGGGCTTCCTCTTGAAAGCATGTGACAGCAGTGCAACAAACACTTTTGCAGACCAGACCACAGCAATCGCTCTAAATTTCCATCCCTAATGCTTGCTTTGTTCCTACTGATTGATCCTCTTATTTAACTAGAACAACAGAAAGCATCCAAATAAAACTCGAAACAACTGTGAATGCTGTAAATCAGAAAGAAAAACAGAGTTGCTGGAAACGCCATTGCTTTAAAACATCCAAATCTCTTCAGTGAAACGTTTCCCCTTCATCAGCCCGGTCCTGAACGTTTTACCTCCCATTGACCTCTCTGGTCTATCCTGCAAGGAAAAATTCCATCTCCCCGACATTCCCTGCCTCTCCCCCTACCTGTGCTCTGACTTCTTGCAAACCAGTTATGAAAGTTTGACAAAAAAAAATCACCAACTCATGCAGTCATCCTTCTGCAGTGTGAGCAGTTTTTTAAAAAAAACAGATGAATAAGTGCTGTAATACTGAATCCAGATCCTTCAGACATTCCAGCGGCTGGCACACAATTGTACATGCAG
>NW_025169253.1:0-1741 GCF_004010195.1 Chiloscyllium plagiosum | reverse complement strand
TGCCTTGTACACACTTAAGAAATTCCTCTTCATTAAAACCTTTAACACTAAGGCAGTCCCAGTCAAGGTTTGGAAAGTTAAAATCCCTGACCCTAACTACCCGATTATTCTTATAGGAGTCAAGACCCTAACTGTGCTCGTTATTTAAAGCAATTGTAACGTGGATATTCCAGGAGGTATGCAGTTGGTCCAACCACATAGTTTTAAGCAAAACAAATTTATTTCCAAGATTACTGAATTAAACATAAACAAAAGACAACTGCATACCAAATATCGTAACCTATCTGAAAGCCCAACATATTATCGCATCTTAATGATGTTGTTTCAAATGCATGCAACAAAACCCTTTAAACACCCCTGGAAGACCATAGGTAAATTAAACACAGGGTCTTCCAGGAGAGATGTCAGAGAGAGAGAGGAGGATCAGCATGGACCTGCTCCTTTGGGTCCAGCAGCTTTACAACATCTTGACATCTTCGAATGAATAGCTAGACTGCCCAAAAACCCAAAACAAACCACAGGAAAGTTGAGCTGAGAGAACTGGCCTCTCCCCTTTCATTGTTTTGATACAAAAGCTGAAAACATTTTGACTGAGGCAGTATCTGTTATTTGTTAATCAAACTGGCCCAAATACCCATCTAAGCCCAGACTTTTCAGACTCTGTGTTTTTACAATCTTTTGAAACTGAAACCAAGTATAACATCTCCTTGTTAAACAAGCAGCACCATCGTACCTCATCCTAAAATGAAATGAACCCACTAAACCAAAACTGGCTTCAATTTAAAACCCCTTAATTGTAAACTCTTTGTACTTCATAACAGACACATACATTACAATGACAACAATCACACAAACATGCATTGGTACACTTTGTTTCAGTCTATTTTATTCCTGCCATGAATGCCTCCATTTCTCATTCAAGTCTCGCCACTGCATCTGCAATCATGTTTTGTCATCCTGCCACGTGCACAATTTTCAAATTGAATAGCTAAAGCAACAGGCTCCATCTGAACAGACTGCATTTGTGCCCTTAAATTTCTCCAGAAATTTCAATGGGTTATGATTAGTGTGTAAGATTGTCTCAGATACGGATCTTCCCACAAGAGCACAGCACTAACACCCACATCACTTGCATCAATAGCCACCTTGAATGGCTTTGCACAATTCGGTGTAGCTAGTACTGCGACAGTAGCTAACACAGTTTTCAGGCTGTCAAATGCCTCTGACAGTCCAATGCCCACTGAAATGCCTTGCCTTTCTTTAGCAATTCCGTGAGTAGAGCAGCCATACTGCTAAAATTTGGTAAAGTCCACTCAATCCCAGGAATTGTAGTACTGCGTTTATTGTCGATTGCATGGGATACTCCCCAATTACCTTGGTTGTTGTATCCCATGGGGTCATTTATCCCTGTCCAATAACATGGCCCAGGAAGGTGACCTTGGCTTTGACTGTTTCCTTTTAACCAGGTTTATCACCAAGCCTGCCTTCCGAAGTTGATGGAACAAGTCTGATAAATCGTTGCAAATGTTCATTCCATATGTGACTAACTATCACCAGGTCATCAACATATATGACACAGTTGGGTTATCCAATATTATTGGTTAGTCTCTGAAACATGACTGGCACATTTTTCATTCCAAACGACATTACTTGAAACTGATACAGTCTATTCTGCGTTACGAAAGCTGAAATTGTCTTTGCACTTTCAGACAAATGCACCTGACAGTATCTTTTGAGCAAT
>NW_025169252.1:0-1741 GCF_004010195.1 Chiloscyllium plagiosum | reverse complement strand
GGGTCAGGGCTGAGGGAGTGCTGCACTGTCAGAAGGTCAGGGCTGAGGGAGTGCTGCACTGTCAGAGGGTCAGAGCTGAGGGAGTACTGCGCTGTCAGAGAGTCAGGGCTGAGGGAGCGACGCACTGTCAGAGGGTCAGGGCAGAGGGAGTGCTGCACTGTCGGAGGGTCAGGGCTGAGGGAGTGTCGCACTGTTGGAGGGGCAGGGCTGAGGGAGTGTTGCACTGTCAGAGGGACAGGGCTGAGGGAGTGTGGCACTGTCGGAGGGTCAGGGCTGAGGGAGTGTTGCACTGTCAGATGGTCTGGGCTGAGGGAGTGTTGCACTGTCAGAGGGACAGGGCTGAGGGAGTGCTGCACTGTCGGAGGATCAGGGCTGAGGGTGTGCCGCACTGTGAGAGGGTCAGGGCTGAGGGAGTGCCTCACTGTTAGAGGGTCAGAGCAGAGGGAGTGCTGCACTGTCGGATGGTCAGGGCTGAGGTAGTGCTGCACTGTCAGAGGGTCAGGGCTGAGGGATCGCCGCACTGTCAGAGGATCAGTGCTGACGGAGTGTTGCACTGTCAGAGGGTCAGGGCTGAGGGAGTGTTGCACTGTTGGAGGGTCAGGGCTGAGGGAGTGTTGCACTGTCGGAGGGTCAGGGCTGAGGGAGTGCTGCACTGTCAGAGGGTCAGGGCTGAGGGAGTGCTGCACTGACAGAGGGTCAGGGCTGAGGGAGTGTTGCACTGTCGGAGGGTCTGGGCTGAGGGAGTGCCACACTGTCGGAGGGTCAGGGCTGAGGGAGTGTTGCACTGTCGGAGGGTCAGGGCTGAGGGTGTGTTGCACTGTCGGAGGGTCAGGGCTGAGGGAGCGCCGCACTGTCAGAGGGTCAGGGTTGAGGGAGCGCCGCACTGTCAGAGGGTCAGGGCTGAGGGAGAGTTGCACTGTCGGATGGTCAGGGCTGAGGGAGTGCCACACTTTCGGACGATTAGGACTGAGGGAGGGTTGCACTGTCGGAAGGTCAGGGCTGAGGGAGTGTTGCACTGTCAGAGGGTCAGGGCTGAGGGAGTGTTGCACTGTCCAAGGGACAGGGCTGAGGGAGTGCTGCACTGTCAGTGGGTCAGGGCTGAGGAAGTGCCTCACTGTCAGAGGGTCAGGGCAGAGGGAGTGCCGCACTGTCAGAGGATCAGGGTTGAGGGAGTGTTGCACTGTCAGAGGGTCAGTGCTGAAGGAGTGTTTCAGTGACAGAGGGTCAGGGCTCAGGGAGCGACGCACTGTCAGAGGGTCAGGGCTGAGGGCGTGCCACACTGTGTAGGAGGGTCAGGGCTGAGGGACTGCTGCACTGTCGAAGGGTCAGGGATGAGGGAGTGCCACACTGTCGTTGGGTCAGGGCTGAGGGAGTGCCATTCTGTTGGAGGCTCAGGGCTGAGGGAGTGGGCACTGTTGGATGGTCAGGGCTAAAAGAGTGCCACACTGTTAGAGAATCAGTACTGAAGGAGTGCTGTACTGTTGGAGAGTTAGTACTGAGGGTGTACTGCACTGTTAGAAGGTCAGTGCTTCGGGACTGCTGCATTCTCAGAGGATCTGTACTGTGGGAGCTCTGTACTATCGGAGGGTCAGTACTGAGGGAACTCTGCACTGTCATAGGGTCAATATTGAGGGAGTGCTGCACTGGCAGAAGGTCAGTGCTGTGGGAGTGCTGCACTGTCAGAGGAATTGGTAGAGTTTTAGAAGAGACTAGCACACACACTCCAACCACCATCAATCAC
>NW_025169251.1:0-1741 GCF_004010195.1 Chiloscyllium plagiosum | reverse complement strand
AGACCACTCAGACGCCTTGGCATCCTGGGAGACCATAAACCTTCCAACACACTTAAATTGTTGACTGATTATCCTAAAGGAGTCTTTAGATACCACTAGCAAAACTAACGTCATTTACGAGATACCATGCAAGAACTGTAGAAAAACACACTACATCGGACAAATTAGCAGGAAACTGGCCACCAGGATACATGAACAACAACTGGCCACCAAACTTAAGACCCACTCTCATTAGTTTTCATACATACAGGCAAAGAACGACACCACTTTGACTGGGAAAGCACACATACACCACAATACAGACGCAAGGAAGACCCACATCTAAATTCTTAGAGGCATGGCATTCTAACCAGAACTGCATCAGTGAACGCATATAAATGTCGGCCTTATGTACGTTCCCTTGAAAGAATGAACGGGAAATGACATCACCCACCTTAAGAATCGAAGACCTGTAAAAAGGAAGGCTGGACATACCACCACAGCTTCCCCAGAGAATCTCACTAAAAAATGTTCCCTACTTTATAGTTGCAAAATGTCTGAAAACAAACTATCAAGCTCAGCGACCCTCCTTACATACTTGTCATCAAGCTGAGCATCAGATCTTCTCAAATATCGGTAGCATCAGATGATAGAGAGGTATGTCTGAGGAAGTGCTAACTCCCGAAGAATGCTGCATATGCTTGCATCTCAGCCATTGCTGCTAATTTCTGGTGAATGAATTAAATGCAGCTAGTACAGCTTTGTTGCATTTTTGGCATGATTTTGCACAATCACGCCGAGTGCATTTATAAATACTGCATGGATCAGAGAAACAATGCCATCTGGTTGTCAATACAGATGTAGGAAAGATGCCAGAAATGCAGTTGCACTCGGGCTACATGAAGATTGAGAGGGTGAAGCGGTACATATTGCTAATTCAAATCAGAACGGGACATATGCAATTAGTGGCATGGTCTTAGGGAGTGTTTCCAGACTTAGGGAACATGCGGTGCAGGTTCGTAGATTTTTGAAGGTGATGCAGCAGGTAGGCATGATCGTTTGAATATTGTCATCGGAATGCCATTTTTCCGCTCTGCACGACATTGGTTCGGCCGCTTTTCGAGTACGGCTTTTAGGTTTTGTCTCTGTGCATTGTGGGTGGCACGGTGGCACAGTGGTTAGCACTGTTGCCTCATAGCGCCAGAACCTGGGTTCAATTTCCGCCTCAGGCGACTGACTGTGTGAGTTTGCACGTTCTCCCCGTGTCTGCGTGGGTTTCCTCCGGATGCTCCGGTTTCCTCCCACAGTCCAAAGATGTGCAGGGTAGGTGAATTGGCCATGCTAAATTTCCCGTAGTGTGAGGTAAGGGGTAAATGTAGGGGTTTGGGTGGGTTGCGCTTCGGCGGGTCGTATGGACTTGTTGGGCCGAAGGGCCTGTTTCCATATTGTAATGTAATCTAATCTAATCTAAATGATTGTGCTCAATCCGAAAGGATGCAGAATTGATTCACATGGACGCTTCCAAGACTGGAGGGTTTCAGCTCGAGGGAGCGGCTGAAAAACCTGGGGCTAATTGACCTGGGGTGTAGGAGTATCAGGGGTCCCGTGTCGAAGTTTCTAAAATCGTGAGGGGGCGTGGATAGCTGATGTATTTTTTTCAAAGCATAAGTGAGCCCAAAATATTCGAACATGCCTTTATGGTGAGGGACGATTTTATACGTTCCGAACGAAATGCTTTTGCATGCAGAGTATGGTGCATCTA
>NW_025169250.1:0-1741 GCF_004010195.1 Chiloscyllium plagiosum | reverse complement strand
AATACCCAAACAGTAAGTCCAACTTTGTGATGTTAGGGGCTTGTCCAACTTTCTCTATACAGTCCTCCAATTTTAGTATTGATCTGAGTTTGCTTTTGTAATGGCCTTAACCTTCCAATGGTCAACGCAAAATTGTTGAATCCCGTCAGGTTTGGTAACTAAAACGATCATCGAACTCCACTTGCTTTGACTCAGTTCGATGATAGCTTCATTGAGCATTGCATCCACTTCCTTCTGGACCTGTGTGGCGTTGAAAGGATTAAGCCTGTAGGTGTGTTTTATTGGAACAGCATTCCCTACTTCTACCTCATGCACAAGAGGATCAGGCCTCTCCATCTTATTCCTGCATATGTCCTTGTACTGCTGCAACAATCCTTTCCACTGGTTCTTTGTCCCTGGGACAGATTGTTCACTCACCTATCCCACTCCTCAAGGACTTCTTCATTGTTTCAGGCATTTTAAGGTAATCAAACTGCACAACATGAGATTTGATTCCTCACCCTGTGGGGCAGTAACTAACACTGTTCCTCCAGTTCCCTGTTTTTCCTGTCCAGCATCTTTACCTGATAGTTTACCTGACTCAACTTTTTTCTCAATTTGTCACGGACCACTGAACCTGACTTTGAGAGGATATTCTGTTATTGGTAACAATACTAACACATCATCCCCACGGGAAAATGTCTGAATTTCGGAGTGTTTATCTGCCACCTGCTTCAATCTACACTGCACCCTCTTTCAGTGCTGTTTAGCTAACTCACCTGCCTGATTTAATCTCTCTCTCACCTCTGATACATAATCCAAGTGTGTGACCTCCGACTTCAGTCCTGTCAATTTCTCTTTAATTAATTTCAAAGTACCTCTCACTTCATGTCCGGATATTAACTCAAAGGGAGTGAACTGAGTTGATTCATTTGAGCCATCTCTAATGCAAACAATATGAATGGGATACCTTCATCCCAATCATTCAGGTAATCCTGACAGCACACTCTTAACATGGTCATCAGGGTCTGATGCCACCTTTCCAAAGCTCCCTGAGTTTCAGGATGATATGCACTTGGTTTAATGTGCTTTATGCCTAATCTATCCATGACTTCTTTCAACAGCTGAGCAATAAAATTAGACAATGATCTGACTGAGTCTCTCTGGGTAGCTCATACCAAGTGAAGAAAGCTACTAACTCCTCTACCACCCTTTTTGCCTTAATGCTCCGTAATGGAATTGCATCCGGAAATCTGGGAGGCACACCCATTATGTTTAGCAAGTACTGGTTCCCACTTATAGTTATAGGGAGGGAACCTACACAATCATCATAACCCACGTGAAAGGTTCTTCAAATGTGGGAACTGGCAACAAAGGTGTTGGGTTCACTGCTTTGGCTCACCGACCACTTGCCTGTATGACACATACGGCAAAAGTTAACAACATCTTTGTGCATCCCAGGCCAACACAACTATCTTTTCATTGTCCAAGGGGATGTGGGTGTCCCATGCACAGCCAGCCTTTATTGGCCAGCGCTGGAGAAGGAATGGTGAGCTGCCTTCTTGAACTGCTGTATTCCCTCAGCTGCAGAGACATTCACAATACGGTTGGTAAAGGATTTCCAAGGCTTTGTCCCAGTGACACTGAAGGAATGATGAAATATTCCCAAATCAGGATGGTGAGTGTCTTGGAGGGAAGCTTGTAGGTGGAGATGTTCTCCTGTATCCCATGCTCCGAAAGCTAGTATGCTTCCAATTAAACC
>NW_025169249.1:0-1741 GCF_004010195.1 Chiloscyllium plagiosum | reverse complement strand
GTGGCACATGCATGATATGCCTTTATCCCAACACGTGACGTAATAGTATAAAGCTCAATTTTACTGTGCCTAACCTGTTTAGGGAAGGGAGCTGCAGTACAGCTCAATTGCTTAGTTTGTACCCTGACTCGTAAATGCCTGGGATTGTAACGTACTTGGGTAAATACCAAATGCAACAATGAAAATTCATTGATTTCAGTTCTCAGTGAGCTACATCTTGGCTTTGCGTTAAAGAAGCTAATAAAGATATCACAGTGTGATAGTGGCAGATCATCAGTAAATCCTGCTACGTCACATCATGGTGGCATGTAGAGTTATAGAGATGTATTGCACGAAAACATTTTCGATCTAACTTGTCCATGCCGATGAGAAATCCTAAATTTAATCTTGTTCCACCTGCCAGCACTTGACCAATATCCCTGTAAGCTCATCCTTTTCATATACCCATCCAGATGCCTTTTAAATATTGTAATTGAACCAGCCTGCACCACTTCCTCTGGCAACTCATTCTATACATATATCATTCTCTGCACGTTTAGATCCCTTTTAAATCTTTCCCCATCACCTTAAAGCCCTCTAGCAAGTTTTGAGAAAATTTGGTAGCTCAGGTTGAAGTTTGAGATGTAGGTTTGCTCGCTGAGGTGCAAGGTTCATTTCTAGACATTTCGTTACCTTACTAGGTAACATCTTCATTGGGCCTCCGGCGAAGCAATGCTGAACACCCACAAACTAAGCAGCATCAGAACAGACAAAGGAAGTACATGGTGAGGACAGTGCAGGAGAGAGAGAGAGAACCTGCACAGTTACTGCCTTTGCTGTTTTTGAATTCATGTGTCGCTGGACATTGGAGTGCATTTGGAAAAATTAACAAACAGTGAATTTTACAACTAATTTTGGAGAAACCGGTTTGGGCGAAGTTCACAACCCAGAATCAGATAAGTTAGTTGTTGTTTTAAGTCTGCCCAAGAGAAAGGCTGTATTAATGAGTACAGTGGGTTCTTTCTTGATTATATGTTTTTGGAGATAAGTCTCTTGATTAAACTTAAAATATAAGCCATAGCTATTAATTTAACCTGGTGCAGTGTTTTGTCGAGGAATAAGATGATGTTGTTTTCTGGGTCTGTAGATTGCGAAGGAGCACAAAAGGCCTTTGCAGTGATATGTAATTCTTGTCAAATGTGAGAGTTTAAGGGTTACTGTGGGTTATATCTGCTATAAATACTGTTGGATGCGAATCTTATCAGATCGAGTGGATCGGTGGAGAGACAGATAGAAGTGATGAGGAATTTGCAACAGTATGTGATGGATGGCAGTTATAGGAAGGGGGAGGGAACGTCTCAGATACAGTCACATAGATGGGTTAACTCCAGGAAGGGTAAGAGAGATAGACGCCTAGGGCAGGAGTCTTTTGTGGATATACCCATTTCAAACAAGTATGGTGTTTTGGAAAATGTAGGGGGTGATGGATTCTCAGGGGAATGTAGCACAAACAGCCAAGTTTCTGGTATTGAGACTGGCTCTAATGCAACGAGGGGTATGTCGGTTTCCAAGAGATCAATTGTGTTAGGGGATTCTGTAGTCCAAGGTACAGACAGACATTTCTGTGGCCAGCAGAGAAAAAGCAGAATGGTGTGTTGTTTCCCTGGTGCCAGGATCAAGGATGTCTAAGAGAGGGTACAGAATATTCTCACGGGGGAGAGGGGCCAGAAGGAGGTCATTGTCCACATTGGAACCAAAGATA
>NW_025169248.1:0-1741 GCF_004010195.1 Chiloscyllium plagiosum | reverse complement strand
ATACCAGTAACTTTTAACAACTGAAAATTGACCGATTGTTCTCTGATAGTCGTTACCATTATCATCACTGAATTTCCAACAGCAATATATTGGGGATTACCATTAACAAGAAACTCATCTGGCTTTTTCATATAACGTTAAATGCTGCCAGTTTAATTAGATGCTTGGAATTCTGCAGCATCGTGATTTGCCATAGACTGTCCAATATCTGTGCCAGACAGCCCCGATGCTCTGCATCCCGGATTAGTTAAGTAAGTGATATTAGAAATAGTGGACGCATTGTTGAGCATTTTACATCATTCTGTGGACTTTGAAGATTTCCAATGGACAGGAGGATTGTAAAAGTTGCTCGAATCTTAAAATATGGCAGAAAGAAGAAACGGATAATTATCGGCAAGTTAGGATGCCATTGATTGTAAGGAAAATGTTGCAGCATGTCATACAATTTGTAACAGGTCAGCTTCTGAAAAGCGGTGACAGAGTTGGTCCTCATCAGAATGGATTCAGTAAAATGAAATTATGACTGACAACTCTTCTAGAATGCTATGAGGATTGGATCAGAGAAGTGAGCCAGGGTGGAAAAGTAGAAGCTGCGTATCTGGACTTGTAAAGTCTTTTGTCCAGTGTACCAAACGAAAGTAATAGAAATTAATTCCCATGGTACAAGATGTGCTCTAACGACGTGGGAGATAACTAATGGGTAGACAGGTTGCAGAAAATTGGAAGAATTATGTTCTTTGTAAAACCGCAGGCAATGACGAGCTGGGTTCAGTTCTGTGACCCCAGCTTTTCATAATGTGCATCATCAGATTTGACAAAGAAATTAAACGCTACATTGCCAAATTTGCAGATGACACTGGTCGATGGCAGTGTGTGTTTTGAGGATGATTCTAAGAGCTTGCAGAGTTACATGAACAGTTTGGAAAATACAATATGAAGAGAATAAATGTGAGTTTAAAAGCAGAGATCCTCACACTTTTCCACTTCGGTATAAAGAACTGAAGAAGAAAGGCACTCTCTTTGCTGGTGCCTCATTGTTTTTGCCTTCCAAAACACATGGATACGAGTAGTTTCAGAATATCATGATCTTTCATATTTTCACAGTTTGGTCTATTATCTGAGAAATACAAGATCTTGTTGCATGACTGTGACCTTAATTGCCATTAGGAACACGACACGACATCGAGATAACGACACCCATTGTTTTCGATCCGGTACATTCAAATGATTGACCTTGCAATGACAATACTTTTGAGTTCAACATTTTCCTGGCAAGGTTTCCAAACGCAATATGTTATTAATATTAAGCAACCTAACAAAAACAGAAAGTTTTAATTTAACATTTCATAGCCATTACTAAATAGTTGCCAGTCAACAGAAAAGGCACCTGCTCTCTTTCAGTTCAGATCTGAAAATATGTCACAGCTCAAAAGAAAAAAAAAGCATTGAACAGAAAATCGTCACTTCTGGCAGAATCTGAGCAGAAAGGAAGCAAATTAACTTTTCGAATTCAAGATGGCTTTTTTTCTCTACAGCTAAACTTCAGACTCAAAATGTTAAATGTCTCTCCAGGTCCTACCTCATCAGCTGCGTGTCTCAAAAAATTCTGTTTGCCTTTGAGTTTTTTTTTCCAATATCTCTGCTATGTTTACTTACTTTACACATCTATATTTTGAACTTCATTTGGTTTGGCCTACACAATCTAGTGCTGTTCCCATTGCTTGTGTTGATGTGCCAGTGA
>NW_025169247.1:0-1741 GCF_004010195.1 Chiloscyllium plagiosum | reverse complement strand
GATGATCAGGGACAGTGCGGGATGATCAGGGACGGTGCGGACCCTCTAACAATTGGGGATGATCAGGGACAGTTCGGGATGATCAGGGACAGTTCGGGATGATCAGGGACAGTGCGGGCTGATCATGGACAGTGCAGGATGATCACGGACAGTGCGGACCCTCTAACAATGGGGGATGATCAGGGACAGTGTGGACCCTCTAACAGTGCGGGATGATCAGGGACATTGCGGACCCTCTAACAATGGGGGATGATCAGGGACAGTGCAGGATGATCAGGGACAGTGCAGGATGATCAGGGACAGTGCGGACCCTCTAACAAGGGGGGATGATCAGAGACAGTGCGGACCCTCTAACAAGGGGGGATGATCAGGGACAGTGTGGTCCCTCTAACAATGGGGGATGATCAGGGACAGTGTGGTCCCTCTAACAGTGCGGGATGATCAGGGACAGTGCGGGATGATTAGGGACAGTGCGGACCCTCTAACAGTGGGGGATGATCAGGGACAGTGTGGACCCTCTAACAGTGCGGGATGATTAGGGACAGTGCGGGATGATCAGGGACAGTGCGGGATGATCAGGGACAGTGTGGGATGATCAGAGACAGTGCGGACCCTCTAACAAGGGGGGATGATCAGGGACAGTGTGGACCCTCTAACAGTGGGGGATGATCAGGGACAGTGTGGACCCCCTAACAGTGCGGGATGATCAGTGACAGTGTGGGATTATCAGGGACAGTGCGGACCATCTAAAAATGAGGGATGGTCAGAGACAGTGTGGACCCTCTAAAAATGAGGGATGATCAGAGACAGTGCGGACCCTCTAACAGTGCGGGATGTTCAGATACAGTGTGGACCCTCTACCAATTGGGGATGATCAGGGACAGTGCGGGATGGTCAGAGACAGTGTGGACCCTCTAAAAATGAGGGATGATCAGAGACAGTGCGGACCCTTTAAAAATGAGGGATGATCAGGGACAGTGTGGACCCTCTAACAATTGGGGATGATCAGTGACAGTGTGGACCCTCTAAAAATGAGGGATGATCAGAGACAGTGCGGACCCTCTAACAATTGGGGATGATCAGTGACAGTGTGGACCCTCTAACAATGGGGGATGATCAGGAACAGTGTGAACCCTTTAAAAATGAGGGATGATCAGGGACAGTGTGGACCCTCTAACAATTGGGGATGATCAGGGACAGTGCGGGATGATCAGGGACAGTGCGGGATGATCAGGGACAGTGCGGGATGATTAGAGATAGTGTGGACCCTCTAACAATTGGGGATGATCAGGGACAGTGCGGGATGATTAGAGATAGTGTGGACCCTCTAACAATTGGGGATGATCAGGGACAGTGCAGGATGATCAGGGACAGTGCGGGATGATCAGGGACAGTGTGGACCCTCTAACAATGGAGGATGATCAGGGACAGTGCAGACCCTCTAACCGTGAGGGGATGATCAGGGACAGTGCGGACCCTGTAACAGTGGGGGATGCTCAGGGACAGTGCAGACCCTGTAACAGTGGGGGATGTTCAGGGACTATGCGGACCCTGTAACAGTGGGAGATGCTCAGGGGCAGTGCGGACCCTGTAACAGTGAGGGATGCTCAGGGACAGTGCAGAACCTGTAACAGTGGGGGATGCTCAGGGACAGTGCGGACCCTGTAACAGTGGGGGATGTTCAGGGACTGTGCGGATCCTGTAACAGTGGGGGATGCTCAGGGACAGTGCGGACCCTGAA
>NW_025169246.1:0-1741 GCF_004010195.1 Chiloscyllium plagiosum | reverse complement strand
CGAGTAACATCAAAGGAGCCTCAGAGCCTCCTTAGGATGACACTCCTCCACAGATCTCTGAACATTACATGCAAGCACTATACGTTATATTCCTTATGGGGGTGACCAATACAAATTTCTTAACATCACATGGTTAATCGCTAGTACATCATTAAACAGTATTTCCCAACCTTCCATGACTAATTATTGCTGCCATCCTGTTGCAAATACCATATTGTTCACCTAAGCATGTTACAGGATTATTCTCATAACCTTGTGTTAATGGGCCAGGATGTGTTTAATAGGAGGCTGTACTGTTGCCATTGTTAGTATTCACATCATCTTGTTAAAGAGGAACCTCGATTATCGGAAGGGCACGGGCGGGGAGTATTTCATTTGGTTAATCGAATTCTGGATAATGGAATGCAGATAATATAGTTTAGCGATATTGCTGGATAGTCCAATATTCAGATAATCAAATGCCAGATTTCTTTTTTAGAAATCCGACAGTGTGGAAACAGGCCCTTCCACCCAACAGCAATCCTCTGAAGTTTACCCCACCCAGACCCATTCCCCTACCCTACATTTACTCCTGCCTAATACACCTAACCTACACATCCCTGAACACTATGGGGCAATTTAGCAAGGCCAATTCAACTAACTTGCACATTTTTAGATTATAAGAGGAAACCAGAGCAAGTAAAAAAATTGAACAACACTTCCACAATTCTTTTGGTTATGATATTGCATAATAGACTGGCCTCTGGAAATCTAGGGGACACATCCAATATGGTAAACAAATACTAATTCCCACTCTTTGTTTTAGGTAGGGATCCTACGCAATCAATTAAGACCCTTATGAAAGGTTTCTCAAATGCGTGAATGTGTATTAAAGGTGCTTGTTTTATCACTGCCTGAGATTTTCCAATAACCTGACACATGATATGTCTGTCAAAACTCAAATACATCCTTGTGTAGTCCAGGTCAGTAAAAATGTTTTTGTATTTTGGCTTGAGTTTTCCTTGCTCCTAAGTGACCTCCTCTTGGTAATTCACGCGCTTCCCTCAACACCTTTCTATAACCCACCGGTAATACAACTTGATGAAATTCTGTCCATTTCTCATCCACATGAATATATCATGGTCTCCATTTTCTCACCAAGGCATCATTTTTAAGGGAGTAACATTTGGGCATATACTTAGATTCTTCTGCTATGTACACTTTTTAAAACAAATACCTCAGTTTTTCATCTTTATGTTTAAGTCAGTTAATTTCTCTGAACTAAAAAAATCCACTTTGACCTCCATCTGCCCTTGTTTTTTTTTCAAAACTATCTGATAATTCTCCCACGGGGATTTCCTGCTGCGATACTAACTGCTGTGTACATACCACCACAAGCAAAGGTTAAGGAAGCTCTGCATGTGCTGTACTCCCCCACTAACACCCTGGAGACGGAACAGCCCGAGGCCCTGTTTATTGTAACTGGTGACTTCAAACAAGCCAATCTAAGGAAGGTGTTGCCCAAGTACCACCAGAACATTACCTGTCCCACCAGGGGCCTGAACATTTTAGACCACTGCTACACCCCTGTGAAAGATACCTACCGCTCCAACCCCGCCCTCATTTCAGGAACTCCGATCACAATGCCATGTTTCATCTTCCGGCCGACAGGCAAAAGCTCAAACAGAAGACCCCTTCACGGATACAGGTCCAATGCTGGTCGGAGGAAGCAGAGGATCAACTCTGCCTGGAATCAGCTGAT
>NW_025169245.1:0-1741 GCF_004010195.1 Chiloscyllium plagiosum | reverse complement strand
AACCGTGCAAGCCTGGAAACACCCTTGCAATTACTTTCTGAACCAATTCAAGTTTCACAACCCCTTCCGAAATGAGTGATTCCAGAATTGTGCATAATATTGCAAATGTATCTGAATTAATGTTACAACATGCCTTGAGTTCATCTGCTTTCCCTGTTCAGACTCTTGTGGTGAAATAAATGTAGATTGATTTAGCAGTCTGCATCGTTCTCCGCTCTATCCCTGCCTGCACTGACTGACTTGCTCTGTTACCCAAGTGTACCAATCTAAGACTGATTTCTTTCAACGCGATGTTTCCACCTTCCCCCGACGCTCCAGCACCTTATTCGTTTTAATCCCTACGAACAGCTTTAGCATATCTCCCCGCCAGTGCATTAGTCACCTTCTCATTTACGTGCAATTCGTCCTTCTTATACAAGTCACTTAAACGACAGAAGTGATTAAACACTGAATTCCCGGCAACATTCTGGTAAAACTCTTCTGAACCCTTTGCAGTTCAGTAATATCCTTCCTACAACCAGGAGAGCAGAACTGGAAGGAGTACTCCAGAAGAGGCCTCACCAATCTCCTGTACAGTCTGACGTGACGGCTAAACTCATATATACAAAGGTCTAAACAATGACAGCAAGTATGCTAAACGCTTTCTTAGCCACCATAAGTAAATGTGACGCAACCTTTAAAAATACATGAAATTGAAACACCAGGTCTCTCTTCTACAACATTGCCGAAGGGCCGACTTGCAATCATTTAAGTGTTGTCTTTGTTTTATCAAAACACAATTCCTCGGAAACTAGATTGCCCATTGTTCAGTCCATTGGCCCAATTGATCTTGACCTCTTTAAAATCTAAGATAGCCATATTCACTGCCACGAACCAGCAAACTTGATGTTAAGTGCAGCACTACCCATTATGATTTCTATATTCTCCTCGAAGTAATTAAAATAAGTTTCACTATTCTGTCTTTTTAAAATTGTTATTTTCTACTGATATTGTTTTGAGCACAGTTTGTAAAAGCAGAAGCGCCTAAGTGTCTTGCTTTAGGCAGTCTGCAGATTATTTGAAAACAAAACGTTTAAGAATGCAGGGGGAGTACGCAGTTCTCCCTGTTCAGGGTGTTTCTAGTTTGTTTGTTTTTGCTGTTGCAGTTACAAGATGTTTGAGTACAAACAGGTTGAAATCTTTATTAAATTATTCCTTACTGACTTTTCCTGAGCTCTCTATGGATGTTGCTCCGTTCTGCTTGGAAGAATCTGTGTTTGCTTTATCTTTTTGCTACGGGGTGTGTTTCTGGCTTGTCATAATATTGAATTAGTAAATTACTATATCGAATATTTGACTACGTTTTCTAGATGTTAAGTTAATCTAAATTCCATTTTCTTTTGCACGTGTTTTAACCGTAGATTTTAAATTAATAAGCTGTTTTGCTTATAGCCGAGTGGTTTGATCAGTTGCATCACGCCTGCAACACCCACTACACACGGACATGTAAAATAGGAAGAATGTTAGGGTCTCAGCTACATTTCTAAAAAAATGATTAAATGGATTGCGCCTGGTCCATAACATAAGTGACAAACCAGAGCGGACCCAATACAGATCCCTATGTAATTCCGTTGCTTACAGGCCTCCAGTACAAATAACATAACACAATCACACTCTCTTGTCTCCTGCTAGTAAGTCAATTTTGTATCCAATTGGTATGGTCACATTGATTTCCATGTGATTAAACGTTGCTAATTACTTT
>NW_025169244.1:0-1741 GCF_004010195.1 Chiloscyllium plagiosum | reverse complement strand
GGCATGTACCGATCCCTTTCCATCGCTAAACTAAATATAACTGAATTATGGTCACTCTCTCCAAAATGGTCACCTACAACTAAATCAAATACCTGGCCTGGTTCATTACCAAGCACCAGATCTAGTGTGGCCTCCCCTTTTGTCGGCCCTTCGACATACTGTGTCAGGAAACCCTCCTGTACACTTTGGACAAAAACTTATCCATCCGACATACTATAGTTATAACATTTCCAATCAATGTTGGGGAAGTTAAAGTCCCCATAATGACCCCCTGTTCCTTTCACGCCTACCCAGAATAATGTTGCTAATCCTCTCTTCAACCTCCCTGGAACTCTGCAGAGGCCTATAAAAATCTCCAAGAAGTGTGACCTCTCCTCTCCTGTTTCTAACCTCAGCCCCAATACCTCAGTAGATGAGTCCTCATCAAAATTTCTGTCAGCCACCGTTATACTATCTTTGACTAACAAGGCCACGCCTCCCCCTCTTTTACCGCCTTGCCTGTTTTTAATGAAAGATCTAAACCCTGGAACCTTCAACATCCATTCCTCACCCTGCTCTATCCATGTCTCCGAAATGGCCACAACATCGAAGTCCCAGGTACGTATCTATGCTGCAAGCACACCTACCTTATTTCGGATACTTCTGGCGTTGAAGTAGACACACTTCAAACCACTTCGTTGTCTGCCAGCACATTCCTGTGACCCTGAAATTCTGTCCCTGTCCTTCCTACTTTCATCCTCCTGTGCACTGCAGCTACACCTCCGGTTCCCATCCCCCAGCACTATCTACAACTCCACTGACCTTTGTGTCATCTGCAAATTTACTAACCCATCCTTCTACTCCCTCAGCCAGGTCATTTATAAAAATGACAAATAGCAATGGTTTCAAAACAAATCTTTGCGGTATACCACTAGTAACTGAACTCCAGGATGAACATCTCCCATGAATCACCACCCTCTGTCTTCTTTCAGCGAGCCAATTTCTGATCCAAACCGCTAAATCACCCTCAATCCCATGCCTCCATATTTTGTGCAATAACCTACCATGGGGAACCTTATCAAACGCCTTACTGAAATCTATATACACCACATCAACCACTTTACCCTCATCCACCTGTTTGATCACCATCTCAAATAACTCAGCAACGTTTGTGAGGCACGACCTACCCTTCACAAAACTGTGTTGACTATCCCTAATCAACTTATTCCTTTCTAGATGATTATTAATCCTATCTCTTAAAACCTTTTCCAACACTTTCCCCACAACCGAAGTAAGGCTTACAACCCTCTCAAGGGTTGTCTCTACTCCCCTTCTTGAACAAGGGGACAACATTTGCTATCCTCCAGTCTTCTAGCACTATTCCTGTAGACAATGATGACATAAAGATCAAAGCTAAAAGCTCTGCAATCTCCTCCCTGGCTTCCCAGAGAATCCTCGGATAAACCTCATCTAGCCCAGAGGACTTATCTATTGCACACTTTTCAGAATTACTAACACCACCTCCTTGTGAACCTTAATCCCATCTCGTTCAGTATCCTATATCTCAGTATTCTCCTTGACAAAAATGTCTTTTTCTAGTGTGAATACTGATGAAAATTAATCATTTGAGCGCTCTCCCATCTCCCCTGACTCCACACACAACTTCCCACTACTGTCCTTGATTGGGCCTAATCCTACTCTCGTCATTCTTTTATTCCTGACATACCTATAGAAGGCTTTAGGGTTTTCCTTGATCCTAGTT
>NW_025169243.1:266-1741 GCF_004010195.1 Chiloscyllium plagiosum | reverse complement strand
TTTGCTCCTTCACAATCTACAGACCCAAAAAATATCATCGTCTTATTCCTCTACAAAACACTGCCCCAGGCTAAATTAAGAGCTATGGCTTATATTTTAAGTTTAATCAAGAGACATATCTCCAAAAACATATAATCAAGAAACAACCCACTACTCACTAACACAGCCTTTCTCTTGGATAGACTTAAAACAACAATTAACTTATCGGATTCTGTGCTGTGAACTACGCCCAAACCGGTCCCTCCAAGATTAGTTGTGAATTTCACTGTTTGTTAATTTTCCCAGTTCCTTAATGTATTTGTAAAAACCCATTGGATTCTCCTTAATTCTATTTGCCAAAGCTATCTCATGTCCCCTTTTTGCCCTCCTGATTTCCCTCTTAAGTATACTCCTATATATGCTTCTAAGGATTCACTCGATCTATCCTGTCTATACCTGACATATGCTTCCTTCTTTTTCTTAACCAAACCCTCAATTTCTTTAGTCATCCAGCATTCCCTACACCTACCAGCCTTTCCTTTCACCCTAACAGGAATATACTGTCTCTGGATTCTTGTTATCTCATTTCTGAAGGCTTCCCATTTTCTAACTGCGAACATCTGCCCGCAATCAGCTTTCGAAAGTTCTTGCCAAATATCATCAAAATTGGCCTTTCTCCAATTGAGAACTTCAACTTTTAGATCTGGTCTATTCTGTTCCATCACTATTTTAAAACAAATAGAATTATGGTCACTAGGCCCCAAAGTGCTCCCCCACTGACGCCTCAGTCACCTGCCCTGCCTTATTTCCCAAGAGTAGGTCAAGTTTTGCACCTTCTCTAGTAGGTACATACTGAATCAGAAAATTGTCTTGTATGCACTTAACAAATTCCACTCCATCTAACCCTTTAAAACTATATGGCAGTCCCAGTCGATGTTTGGAAAGTTAAAATTCCCTACCATAACCACCCTATTATTCTTACAGATAGCTGAGATCTCCTTACAAATTTGTTTCTCAATTTCCCTCTGACTATTAGGGGGTCTATAACACAATCCCAAAAGGTGATCATCCCTTTCTTACTTCTCAGTTCCACCCAAATAACTTCCCTGGATGTATTTCTGGGAATATCCTCCCTCAGCACAGCTGTAATGCTATCCCTTATCAAAAATGCCACTCCCCTCCTCTCTTGCCTCCCTTTCTATCCTTCCTGTAGCATTTGTATCCTGGAACATTAAGCTGCCAGTCCTGCCCATCCCTGAGCCATGTTTCCGTAATTGCAATGATATCCCAGTCCCATGTTCGTAACCATGCCATGGGTTCATCTTCCTTCCCTGTTGGGCCCCTTGCATTGAAATAAATGCAGTTTAATTCATTAGTCCTCCCTTGTCCCTGCTTGCCCTGACTGTTTGATTCACTTCTGTTCTTAACTGTCACCCCCGCCACCCACCTCTCCCCCACCTTACTAGTTTAAATCCTCCCAAGCGGTTCTAGCAAAT
>NW_025169243.1:0-247 GCF_004010195.1 Chiloscyllium plagiosum | reverse complement strand
CTACCCCAAAAGAGATTCCAATGATCCAAAAATGAGAATCCTTCTCCCTTACACCAGCTCCTCAGCCATGCATCCATCTGCTCTATCCTCCTATTCCTGCCCTCACTAGCTCGTAGCACTGGGAGTAATTACTACCCTTTAGGACTTCCTTTTTAAATTTCTGCCTAACTCTCTGCAATCTCCCTTCAGAATCTCAACCTTTTCCCTTCCTATATCATTGGTTCCAATGTGCACAATGACCTCCTGC
>NW_025169242.1:0-1741 GCF_004010195.1 Chiloscyllium plagiosum | reverse complement strand
CCCCCTTGCACGCATACTTGCTAGAAAAGACTTTTAGTTTCCTGCGGTGGATTCCTTGCAGGTTGTGATCTCCCATGTGTCCCTGAGAAGCGCTACAAGAGAATCCTGAAAAATCTGCTCGACAGTGGAGGCTTAACTTACAACAACCAACATTGCAAGGCATCGGATACTCTTTTGAACCTCTTATTGCAGTGGAGAAAAGATAGTTAATTCTCCCCAGACCCTTGTATATTCTGAGTAAAAACAACGTTAAAGTGGAAAGTGTGATACACATTGCATTATGTCATCATTGCATAACTGACGGGTACTTTTCGCACGCCCACCATAAGGTCATATATCTCTAGTTTCGGTCGTTTGCAGGCTGAGGAAGCCCAGCAATTGCATCCACACAATACCAGGCTATACTCTAACCGATTTAGTTGGAAACACTAGCTTTTGGAGCACTGCTCCTTCATCAGGACGCTACTGGGGCAGGATCGTAAGACACAGAATTTATAGCTAAAAATCATAGTGTCATGCAACTGATACGGTATATTGAACAAATCTAGATTGCTGTGAAATCTTCCATCTTTTAGAATGGTTTGCAGGTTTCAATTCATTAATATGTAAATCCCAGAACTTATTTCAAGTCACATTCCCAAGATTACCTAACGTTTTATAAAAAAACGACATCTCAGCTCAGACATTGTATTAAAGGTGTGAGGTTTGAGTCTGTATTCCAATCCACTTTCAAGGAGCTATGAACCTGCACTCCAAGGTCTCTTTCTTCAACAACACTCCCTAGGACCTTACCATTAAGTGTATAAGTCCTGCTTTCCCAATTTGCTTTCCCAAAATGCAGCACCTCGCATTATTCTGAATTAAACTCCATCTGCCACTTCTCAGCCCATTGGCCCATCTGGTCCAGAACCTGTTGTAATCTGAGGTAACCCTCTTCGCTGTCCACTACACCTCCAATTTTGGTGTCATCTGCAAACGTACTAACTGTACCTCGTCTTCTCGCATTCAATCATCTATGTAAATGACAAAAAGTAGAGGACCCAGCACTGATCCTTGTGGCCTCCAGTCTGAAAAACAACCTTCTACCACAACCCTCTGTCTCCTACCTTTGAGCCAGTTCTGTATCCAAATGGCTAGTTTAACCTCCCCTCACAGCACCTTATCTATTTGTCTACCAATGTTTGCAGGCACATTTCATTCTTGCATGCACATTTTAGCTAATACAAAAACAATTGTGTATTTCCTTCACACAGTTTCCATTCTTGTTGACTAAGCTCTTGGCTGAAACAATTATACACTGCTGTGAGTTCATTTACCTTACATAAGTAAATATGATTGCAGAAGTAACACTACTTTACCTATATCCCACAAAGATAATAAAGAGGAGCTTGCTTTTCTAAAATGGCAACGCCATCAATTTGTGGGATATAAATGAATTTATGTTATTTCTGCAAGTATAAATTCTGATACAGAACAGGAATGAGAAAATACATATTCAGCAAAAAGAAAGGATATGTTAGCATGAGACGTGAATACAGAACAATGGTGGATATATGGGCAAACAGGAAAGCATCTGTTTCCCCCTACTCGGAGACACAGGAACAAACCCTAATCAAAGAGGTCAAAGTGGCCTCTGGATGGAAATAGATGCTGATAGAAGAAAAGATATGCCTAATCAACAATCTACAATAGACTGACGTCAAACACTCTTATGGGAGTCAGAGATAAGAGTTTGTCACGG
>NW_025169241.1:0-1741 GCF_004010195.1 Chiloscyllium plagiosum | reverse complement strand
CCCGACTGGTGCAGAGACCCCCCAGTCTGGTGCTGTGCCACTCTGTCTGGTGCAGTGCTCTCCCTGTCTGTTGCCGTGGCCTCCCTGTCTGGTGCAGCAGCCTCCCCCTCTGGTGCAGTGATCTCCCTGTCTGGTGCCGTGGCCTCCCTGTCTGGTGCAGCAGCCTCCCTCTCTGGTGCAGTGATCTCTCTGTCTGGTGTAATGACCTCCCTATCCGGTGCAGAAACACCCCTGTCTGGTACAGTGTCCTCCCTGTCTGTTGCAGTAACACCCCTGTCTGGTGCAGAGACCTCCCTCTCTGGTGCAGTGACCTCTCTGTCTGGTGCAGAGACCCCCAGTCTGGTGCAGTGACCCGCTGTCTAGTGCAGTGATCTCCCTGTCTGGTGCCGTGGCCTCCCTGTCTGGTGCATGACCCCCCTGTCTGGTGCAGTGACATTCCCGTCTGGTGCAGTAACCTCCCTGTCTGGTGCAGTGACCTCCCTGTCTGATACAGTGACCTCCCTGTCTGGTATAGTGACCCCAACAAACCCCACTCCGTCTGGTACGGCAGCCTCCCTGTCTGGTGCAGTGACCTCACCGTCTGGTGCAGTGACCTCCCTGTCTGGTGCAGTAACCTCCCTGTCTGGTGCAGTAACACCCCTGTCTGGTGCAGTGACCTCCCTGTCTGGTGCAGTGACCCCCTGGCTGGTACAGTGACCTCCCTGTCTGGTGCAGTAAAACCCCTGTCTGGCGCAGTGACCCCCTGTCTGGTGCAGTGACCTCCCTGTCTGGTGCAGTAACACCCCTGTCTGGTGCAGCGACCTCCCTCTCTGGTGCAGTGACATTCCCGTGTGATGCAGTGACCGCCCTGTCAAGTGCAGTGACCCCCTGTCTGGTGCAGTCATATCCCTGCCTGGTGCAGTGACCCCCCTGTCTGGTGTAGTAACCTCCCTGTCTGGTGCAGTGATCTCCCTGTCTGGTGCAGTGACCCCCCTGTCTGGTGCAGTGACCCCCTTGTCTGGTGTAGTAACCTCCCTGTCTGGTGTAGTAACCTCCCTGCCTGGTGCAGTGACCTCCCTGTCTGATACAGTGACCCCAACAAACCCCCCTCCGTCTGGTACGGCAGCCTCCCTGTCTGGTCCAGTGACCTCACCGTCTGGTGCAGTGACCTCCCTGTCTGGTGCAGTAACACCCTTCTCTGGTGCAGTGATCTCCCTGTCTGGTGCAGTGATCTCCGTGTCTGGTGCAGTGATCTCCCTGTCTGGTGCAGTGGCCTCCCTGTCTGGTGCAGTGACCTCTCTGTCTGGTGCAGTGATCTCCCTCTCTGGTGCAGTGACATCCCTGTCTGGTGCAGTGATCTCCCTGTCTGGTGCAGTGGCCTCCCTGTATGGTGCAGTGACCTCTCTGTCTGGTGCAGTGATCTCCTCTCTGGTGCAGTGACATCCCTGTCTGGTGCAGTGATCTCCCTGTCTGGTGCAGTGGCCTCCCTCTCTGGTGCTGTGACCTCTCTATCTGGTGCAGTGATCTCCCTGTCTGGTGCAGTGACACCCCTGTCTGGTGCAGTGATCTGCCTGTCTGGTGCAGTGATACCCCTGTCTGGTGCAGTGGCGTCCCTGTCTGGTGCAGTGATCCCCCTGTCTGGTGCAGTGACACCCCTGTCTGGTGCAGTGGCATCCCTGTCTGGTGTAGTGACACCCCTGTCTGGTGGAGTGGCGTCCCTGTCTGGTGTAGTGACCCCCTGTCTGGTGCAGTGATCCCCCTG
>NW_025169240.1:0-1741 GCF_004010195.1 Chiloscyllium plagiosum | reverse complement strand
CACGCAGACACGTCGCCAACATGCACACCCACATAGACGTGTCCACAACACACACGCCCACGCAGACATGTCCCCAACACACACGCCCACGCAGACGCATCCCCAACACATACGCCCACACAGACACGTCCCCAACACACACACCCAAGCAGACATGTCCCCAACACACACGCCCACGCAGACATGTCCCCAACACACACGTCCACGCAGACGCGTCCACAACTCACACACCCACGCAGACATGTTCCCAATGCACACGCCCATGCAGACACTTCCCCAACACGCACACCCACGCTGACACATCCCCAATGCACATGCCCACGGAGACACGTCCACAATGCACACGCCCACGCAGACACGACCCCAACACACACGCCCATGCAGACACATCCACAAGGCACACGCTCACGCAGACATGTCCCCAACTCACACACCCACGCAGACATGTCCCCAACACACACGTCCACGCAGACGCGTCCACAACTCACACACCCACGCAGACATGTCCCCAATGCACACGCCCATGCAGACACTTCCCCAACACGCACACCCACGCTGACACATCCCCAATGCACATGCACACGGAGACACATCCACAATGCACACGCCCACGCAGACACGTCCCCAACTCACACACCCACGCAGACACGTCCCCAACGCACACGTCCACGCAGACATGTACCCAACACACACGCCCACGCAGACACGACCCCAACACACACACCAACGAAGACACGTCACCAACACACACACACGCGCAGACACGACCCCAACACACACACCCACGCAGACACGTCCCCAACATGCACACGCCCATGCAGACCCGTCCCCAACACACACGCCCACACAGACACATCCCCAACACATACGCCCACGCAGACGCGTTCCCAACACACACTCCCAAGCAGACATGTCCCAACACACACGCCCACGCAGACACGTCCCCAACACACACGTCCACGCAGGCGCGTCCACATCTCACACACCCACGCAGACATGTCCCCAACGCACACGCCCAAGCAGACACTTCTCCAACATGCACCCACCCGCAGACACGTCCCCAAAGCACATGCCCACGCAGACACGTCCAAAACGCACACACCCACGCAGACACAACCCCAACACCACGCCCACGCAGACACGTCCCCACCGTACAACCCCAACACCACGCCCACGCAGACACGTCCCCACCGTACACGCCCATGCAGACACGTCCCCAATGCACACGCCCACAAAGACACGTCCCCAACACACACGCCCACGCAGACATAACCCCAACGCACACGCCCACGCAGACGTGTACCCAACACACACACCCACGCAGACACGTCCCCAACACATACGCCCACGCAGACATGTACCAACACACACGCCCACGCAGACCCATCCCCAACACACACACCCACGCAGACAAGTTCCCAACACGCACGCCCACGCAGACGTACCCCCAACACACATGCCCAAGCAGACGCGTCCACAACTCACACACCCACGCAGACACGTCCCCAACACATACGCCCACGCAGACATGTCCCTAACGCACACGCCCACACAGACGCGTCCACAACACACACGCACAAGCAGACATGTCTCCAACACATACGCCCACGCAGACGCATCCCCAACACACACGTCCATGCAGATGCGCCCACAACTCACACACTCACGCAGACACGTCCCCAACACACACACCTACGCAGACACGTCACCAACACGCACACCCACAAAGAGGCGAACACAA
>NW_025169239.1:0-1741 GCF_004010195.1 Chiloscyllium plagiosum | reverse complement strand
ATATTCAGCTCTTAAAATGAACACATTCACAATACTGAGCCCTCAAAAAAGAGTCAGAGATTTCATTGTTTTCATATGGACTGCAAATGAAGATGGTTCAGTCTGTTAGAGTGCCATCACCTCAGCTGTTGTACATCTCCATCGGAATTCTTCAGAGTCATGTCCTAGGCCCCAAAATCTGCAGCTGCCTCGCCAGTGCCCTTCCCCATCATTTACTTTCTTAAATAATGAAGAGGTCTCTGTCCATATACAGTGTTGTGAAGGTGCCGGTGTTGGACTGGGATGGACAAACTGAAGTCCCACAATACAAGATTATTGTTCAACAGGTTTATTTGCAATCCCAAGAATTTCGAGAGTTGCTCCTTTTTCAGGAGATGAAAGAGTAGTGCTCTGAAAACTTGTGAAAGCCTGTTGTACTATAACCCGATGTTGTTTGACGTTTGAATTTGTTCATATACAGTGAGATAAGATCTGATAATAGACAGTAACATTTGCATCCCACAAGCGGTAGGCAATGATTGTCTCCAAAAGTGAGAATCTACTAATCTCCCATTGAATTACTATCTCTGAATGCATGATGACCAATACAAGAGCTGTAGTAACAGAATATGTAAGGCACTCTAATTACAATGGCAATAAGCTCCCTACCTGTCTCACCAATCCATGTCTGCCACCCAGAATGCATAGCTCAGTGGTGGAATGGAATGCTGTCCATGTATCTGGCTGACAGCAGCTCAATTGTAACAATGGGTGCAACATTCACAAAGTACCACACTGTGTAGGACAAACAGTCGATTCATTGGCATGTCAATCACCACATTCAGTTGTCACTGTCTTCACCAATGACACCATGACCAACAATGAATACCACCTACAAAATTCAAAATAGTTAGAGTTTAAGTCTCAACTCACAAATGTATGATCTCCAGTACCCAGTCAAACAAGTGTAGCATAGAACTGCCATCGCATGCCAGTTAGCTTTCATTCTGAATTCAGAATATATCGTTGTTCCATCACCTTTGCTGGGCAAAAATTCTGCAACTCCCTCCAAGAACACTGTGGGTTGTCCTGCACCCAGGATGTAATGCAGACGTTCAAAAAGGCAGATCTGCAGCACCCACAGAAAGGCAAATAGAGCTGGATAATGAAAATTTGGCCAGATTATAGGCCATGACGTAATCACATTTTATAAATAATCACTATTTCCATATCTGCACAAGGGTATCTCTGAACCAGTTTAACGGGTGACTTTAGACTCTCAAGTCCATATTTTTATCAATTCAATTTACATCATTTGTCACTGGGACATTCGATCTCTGAATTTATAGTCTCTTGATAAGACCAGTCAATCGCGGTTTCCCCTAATTTTCAGCATTGGCCCGAATCCATGGAAGGAGATCCTGATACCAAGCAATGATATAATGGGGTTTCTTGGAAAAAGCTATGGTCCAATTCTGGTGATTTCCATTGAAAATGCTGGTTAAAACTTGTGGTTCTTAGCCCTGTTATGTGCTCTAAATCTGGGAGGGGGATCTCCATTCACAAGGTGATGCCTAGCAGAGGAGCTTTGGTGTGTGAGACTGGACATCAGGCAGAAAGCTTTGCTTAATCTCAGACACAGAGTGTGATTTCTAAACTGGGAAGTTGCAATGACCAATACTACATAAAATCACATTTTATTTGAACGAAGCTATGGTGGACAGTCTTCGACGTGTGGGAGGGGTGGGGGGTGGCGAGGAAA
>NW_025169238.1:0-1741 GCF_004010195.1 Chiloscyllium plagiosum | reverse complement strand
AGCTCATTCCATACATGCACCACCCTCTGTGTGAAAAACTTGCCCCTTTATCACTTTCCCCTCTGATCCTAAATCTAATTCTGGATTCCCCCACCCCAGGGAATAGACCTTGTCTATTTATCCTAACCATGCCTCTCATGATTTTATAAACCTCTATAAGGTCACCCTTCAGCCTCCAATGCTCCTGGGAAAACAGCCCCAGCCAATTCAGCCTCTCCCTATAGCTCAAATCCTCCAACCCTGGCAACATGCGTGTAAATCTTTTCTGAACCTTTCCAAGTTTCACAACAAGCTTCCAATAGGAAGGAGATCAGAATTGCACACAATATTCCAAAAGTGGCCTAACCAATGTCCTGTAAGGAAAGCATACCAAACGCCTCTTCACTATCCTATCTACCTGCGACTCTACTTTCAAGGAGCTATGAACCTTCACTCCAAGGTCTCTTTGTTCAGCAACACTCCCCAGAACCTTACCATTAAGTGTATAAGTCCTGCTCTGATTGCATTTCCAAAATGCAGCACCTCGCATTTATCTAAATTAAACTCCATCTGCCACTGCTCAGCCCTTTGGCCCATCTGGTCAAGATCCTGTTGTACTCTGACGTAACCTCCTTTGCTGTCCACTACACCTCCAATTTTGGTGTCATCTGCAAACTTAGTAACTATACCTCCTATGTTCACATCCAAATCATTTAAATAAATGACAAAAAGCAGTGGACCCAGCACTGATCCTTGTGGCACACCACTCGTCACAGGCCTCCGGTCTGAAAAACAACCCTCCACCACAACAATCTGCCTTCTACCTTTGAGCCAGTTCTGTATCCAAATGGCTAACTGTCCCTGTATTCCATGAGACCAGGCTTTCATGAGGAACCTTGTCGAACGCCTTACTGAAGCCCATATAGGTCAGGTCTACTGCTCTGCCCTCATCAATTCTCTTTGTTTCTTCTTCAGAAAAACTCAATTAAGTTTGAGAGACATGATTTCCCACGCACAAAGCCATGCTGACTATCCCTGATCAGTTCTTGCCTTTCCAAATACATGTAAACCCTGTCCCTCAGGATCCTCTCCAACAACTTGCCCACAACCAATGTCAAGCTCACCAGTCTATGGTTCCTTGGCTTTTTCTTACCACCTTTCTTAAATAGTGGTACCACATGAGCCAACCTCCGCCTGTGAGTATCGATGATACAAATATCTCAGCAAGAGGCCCAGCAATCACTTTCATAGCTTCCCACAGAGTTCTAGGGTACACCTGATCAGGTGCTAAGGCTTTATCCACTTTTACGTGTTTCAAGATATCGAGCACCACTTCCTCTGTATTATGGACATTTTTCAAGGTGTCACAATCTATATCCCCACATTTTATATCATCCATGTCCATCTCCATAGTAAACATGAAATATTCGTTTAATATCTCCCCCATTTCCTGCGTCTTCACACATAGGCTACCTTGTTAATCTTTGAGGGGCCCTATTCTCTCCTTAGTTATCCTTTTGTCCTTAATGTATTTATAAAATCCATTTGCATTCTCTCAAACTTTAGAGAGTAAGTGATTTTTAAGAACAAATGGATCAAGGGTGGGTTTTTTTTTGAGGAGTAGGATAATAGTTGTAAATAAAAGACAGTACCCAATCAGAAAATATGTTAACAATATCAGCTGACATGGGTCCAAAGAAAGGAGGTGGTGGAGCTATGCTGATGTGATGAGGTGAATAATCCAGAACCTTAGGCTAATGTT
>NW_025169237.1:0-1741 GCF_004010195.1 Chiloscyllium plagiosum | reverse complement strand
GGGAATAAATAAGAAAAAAAAGGACTGTTGTCACTGGCCAATTGGGTGTTAAAAAAGGAAAAAAAATCAAGAGCAACATGGCCTCATGGGAGTCTTTGAATCTGAGAGCCATGAAGTTCTACAGTGTACCCCTTCAAACTGGCTGCTATCACAAGCTTTCACCAGGTGGCTCAGTGGTTAGCACTGCTGCCTCTTAGCCCCAGACAGCCTGGTTCAATTCTACTCTCTGGTGGCTGTCGCTACAGAGTTTGTAAATTCTCCCTGTGTCTGTGTACATTCCCTCGCACAAATCCAAAGATACACAGGTTAGTTAGGTAGATTGGCTGTGCTAAATTCCCCGCTGTGTGCAGGCTGGGTGGGTTAGCCATGGGTATATAGGGTTATAGGGATGGGGGAATGCTCTTTGGAGGGTTTTTGTTGGCTGAATGGACTGCTTCCACACAGTAGGTGATCTATCTTTGTTTTAAGAGAGTCCAAGGGATATACTGTGGACAAGTTGAGTGACTGCTGAAGATCATACCTGAGCTGCTCAGGTTTGCTGTTCATTACTGTTTGCTCGGGATCAGACTCAATGCCAGAAGAAGGGATTCTTCATGAGGAAGACAGGGTTTTGAAAATGCCTGAGCTTGATGGACATATATACTGAGTACATTACAGAGACAATTTGTGAGATGAGCTTCAACTGTATCTGCCATTTCATCGATAATTTATCAACTTACCTGTAAATATATGCTTAACCATTGCTGATTCAAGGTTTGAAAGTATATAAAGATTTTCTAATTAACCTGTTCCACCCCCTGGAGCTGGCAGGATGTGAACCTGATCCATAGCCAAGATAGCATTTCGTGTTTACTTTGTTCGACTCTGGTAAAAGTACTTTTGTTTGTTTAAATCGTTGACCCTCATGGCTTCATTCTTTCAGTAAATAACTCAGAGTCTGTTATTCTTTCATTACAAGAAACAGTTCCTGGACTTGACCGAGATCAGAACACGCTCAGTAAAGGTGCAGCTCATGTTTAAGTGTCATATCGCAAACTGAGCTTCATTGGGCCAGTCTGAATATTCTGCAGGGCCATTAGAGGGTAGAATGGTTCACTGGTATGTAATTGGCTGTTTCACACAACCTCCCAACATGAACTTTGCTTCCAACCTCTTGTTTTGCAGAATCAGTTTCAGGATCAGTTTCTCCTTCGGCAAATCACTGCAGCCTCAGACCTGGCTGAGATCACATCATCAAGACTGACTAGGATTTTTTTTTTAGATTAGATTCTCTACAGTGTGGAAACAGGTCCTTCGGCCCAACAAATTCACATTGACCCTCCCAAGAGTAACCACCCAAACCCATTCCCCTCTGACTAATGCACCAAATACTATAGGCAATTTAGCATGGTCAATTCACCTGGCCAGCACATTTTTGGACTGTGGGAGGAAACCCACGCACATACTGGGAGAATGTGCACACTCCACACAGGCAGTCACCCAAAGCTGGAATCGAACCTGGGACCCTGGTGCTGTGAGGCAGCAAGGCTATCCCTGAGCCACTGTTAATACTTCCCCAGTTCATGGGCTGAAATCTGCACCCTTCCCAAGGCCAGTCATGGGGAGATGTATTCTTCTCTGTTAATAACAAAGTATTATTGACTCCATGATGAGGACATTGCTGCCTGCAGTTAGCTGACCCTCCCTGAGATATGAGCGTCACACGCTGTAGACAACCCGACAGCTATAGAGAAACCCGATA
>NW_025169236.1:0-1741 GCF_004010195.1 Chiloscyllium plagiosum | reverse complement strand
GCAGCGGGAGTGTTGAGAGCGAGGGCCGGGCGCAGCTGGGAATGTAAATTTCTCACTAAAAGACTTACTTCAAGAGTCAGTGCCTTCAGTTACAGCAGCAGCTGTTGGGGTGCGAGCAATGACCGGGGGGCTGCTGGGAATGTAAATTTCCCTTGAAAACGAGTTACCTCTCGATTCAGCGTCCTACAGCTTCACCAAAAGCTGAAGCAGAGAGAGCCACGGCCAGGTGACTGCTGGGAATGGAAGTTTCCCTTTAAAAGGTGTAACCACGAAGGTCAGTGACCGAGACTTATAGCAGCAGCGGCAGCTGTGAGATCATATATCAGTGGAATGCCGGTAAGGTAAACGTACTTCGAAAAGGACTTATTAGATTACCTACAGTGTGGAAATAGGCCATTTGGCCCAAAAAGACCCACGTTAACACTCCGAAGAGCAACCCACACAGGGCCATTCACCTATACCTAACACTTTGGGTAATTTAGCATGACCATTTCTCCTAAACTGCATATCTTTAGGCTTTGGGAAGAAACCAGAGTACTCAGTGCCCACGAATATGCAAACTCCACACAGACAGTTGCCTGAGGCGGGAATTGATCGCGGACCCCTTGCGCTGTGAGGGAGCAGAGCTAACCACTGAGCCATTGTGTCGCCCACAGTTAGCAGTCTCCAATTTTCAGCAGCAACTGGAATGATGAGAACGAGGACCAGGAGGCTGCGGAGCAGATAAGTTTTTGTTTGGAAGGACTCCTCCCGAGAGTCAGCAGTATTCATTTTCAGCAGCAACAAGAGTACGGAGTGAACTGTCTGAAAGGACTTACCATCAGCGTCAACGGCCTCCAATTTCAGCAGCAGTGGGAGCTCAATGGGACCCGACGAACAGCACTTTGTTAATCGGAGTGACATGACGCACTTCGGCATTGACTGAACCATGGACACGACAGGTGTAGTTTCTCCCACCCACCCTCATCTGGAGACAGAGAAGTGAACTCTGTGATGTGCTCATAAGGTAAGTATTTTCTCTTTCCTATGTTGTCGTATGATTCTAAATTGTTTTTTTTCACCATTTATCTATTGTTTTATATAATAGTAGCACTAAGTTAAGCTTACGATTACAAATAGCAGTAAATTTCAGCCCCGTTTATTGCTCTGCGTGGTCAATGTGGAGCTCAAAAACGCAGCTGATATACCTGACTCCTTCAGGTAAAGGATGTGTTTATAACTGTGCTCTTGTCAGACCACAAGACCATTCTGGACCTGTTGATGGATTCACTTCAGAGCATTTGCAATATTGAGGAGGACGTGGATAGCACATTTAGCAGGTTGGTTCCACCGCAGATTAGCATTGCTGAGAGATAAAGGGTATTGGTGCATAAAAGACAGAGAAAGAGCAAGAAGGCATAGCGTGTGTCCCCTGCGGCCATCTGCCTCTAAATCTGCGATACCGCTTTGGATACTGTTGGGTGAGATGTCTCAGCAGCATTGATGAACAGAAGGGCGGGAAAAGAGTGGGGGAGCTATTGTAATCGGGATATCCATTGCAAGGGAAATACAAAGGCTTTCCTGTGTTCTATAAAGAGACTGCAAATAGGCATCTCGCCTTTCAATGAACGGGTCAGGGATGTCTCAGATCTGCTGCAGATCTTTCTGAAAGGGAGGATAAACAGCAGCTGCTATGGTAGATATTGACACCCGTGATGTAGGTCAAGTGAGGGATGAGGTCGTAGAAACATTTCTTACTGAA
>NW_025169235.1:0-1741 GCF_004010195.1 Chiloscyllium plagiosum | reverse complement strand
GATTAAATATTGTTGTTTAATATGGATCAAAAAACCAATCCTTCTTCCGGCTGACTTCTGGCCAAAGTATGGTTCGGACGAGGATTGGGTCTGTCAGTATTTAGATTTGTATGTGAATAAAAAACAACCTTTTAGCCAAGAGGAGGCGGACTATGCATCCTCTTGGAAGGACAGTTTGGGAATGATGGTAGTAAAGACAAAGGATTTCCCCTCTGCCCCACCCAAATCCCTGGGATCCTCTTGGCTGCTTGCCCCACCCTCCCCTCTACCATAAAATCAGATTAGGTGAAAATGGGGGAGGAGGAGAGACAGACCGACAGGGACAGGGAACAGATGACTCACAAGAGGAGGATGAAGGGGCGGTGGACAGGGATGTTGTTGTTCCCGACCCTCAATCCTCAGCAAAAGAAAGGGAAGATAAAGGGGAAAAACAAAAACAAAAAAAGGGGAAGAACATGAAGAGTTATCCCCTTCGGGACGTACCAATAGGGTACAAAGAAATTGGGTTTGTAAGTGCCCCCCTCTGGTAGGGTTGTCTGAGGAAATTGATCAATTTTTGGGGCCCAGTCTGTATACGTGGACTGAGTAATGTGTATTTTGAATATACTATTTACTGGGGAAGAAAAGGGACTTATATGAGGAGCAGCCATTAAAATATGGGACAGGAAACATTCCGTTGGAGAGGGGGATGCTGGACAGGGAGAGACGAAGTTTCCCCTCAGAGACCCCCAGTGGGAAAATCAAAACCCGGAGCATAGAGAAGAAATGAGGGAATTGAAAGACCTGATTCTAAAAGGAATAAGAGAGGCAGTTCTAAAGTTGCAGAATTTGACTAAAGCCTTTGAAATTAGAGAGGAGAAAGATGAGACTCCCTCAGCTTTCTTGCAAAGATTAAGATATTCAGTGCGGAAATACTCTGGAATGAACCCTAAGGACCCAGTGGCACAGCGTCTTTGAAAGTACATTTTGTGACAAAGGCATGGCCAGACATACAGAGAAAGATACAGAAGATAGAATGGTGGAGCGAAACACCATTAGATATATTGTTAAGAGAGGCACAGAAAGTGTTTGTAAAGAGAGAAGATGAGAGACAAAAACAGAAGGCAATAATGATGGTAGCTACGGTTGATGAGGTTGTTAAGAAAAGAATGGAACCAATAGTGAGCAACCGGGTGGCAGCATGTAGGACAGAGAGGAAGAGGGAGAGGGAGAGGGAGAGGATAAGGGGGAGCATTTGATACAGGGTTCGAGCGACAGGGGCAGAGATGGAGGTCTCCACAGGCAGGAAGTTATAATTGTGGAAAGATAGGGCATTTAAGCGGGAGTGTCCTGATCTAGGAGGAGAAAGTGAGGTCTGCAGATGCTGGAGATCAAAGTTGAAACTTTATTGCTGGAACAGCACAGCAGGTCAGGCAGCATCCAGGGAACAGGAGATTCGACGTTTCGGGCACAGGCCCTTCTTCAGGACCTGATCTACAAAGGGAAGAAAGGGCAATTCCGCTTATGAATTTTGATGAAGAATAGGGGTGTCAGGGGTTCCTGCCCCCGGGGACCCACCAGGAACCCTTGATAAATTTGAAGGTGGGAACCCTGTAGGGAAGAGGTAGTCTTCCTAATAGATACAGGGGCAGCACGGTCATCGCTGAATTTTAAACCAAAGAAAGTAGGAATGTCCAACACGTTCAATTACTGTTTCCGGGGTAAAAAGGGAAGGATTTACTGTTCCAGTATTTGAACCTAT
>NW_025169234.1:0-1741 GCF_004010195.1 Chiloscyllium plagiosum | reverse complement strand
TTATCAGTGACAGTTAGCTGTCAGTGTGTTCTTTATCAGTGACAGGGATCTGAGTGTGTGTTCTTTGTCAGCAACAGCGAGCTTCGACTGTGTTCTTTATTAGGCTTAGAGAGTTGTGAGTGGGTTCTTTGTATGTGACAGAGAGCTGGGAGTGTGTTACTTATCAGTAACTGGTAGGTGGGAGTGTGTCCTTCATCAGCTTCGGAGATCTGGGAGAGTGTTCTTAATCATTGGCAGGGACATTTGGAGTGTATTCTTTATTAGTGACCGAGATCTGAGTGTGTGTTCTTTTATCAGCAACAGTGAGCTGCGACTGTGTTCTTTATTAGTGTTAGGGAGCTGTGAGTGTGTTCTTTGTCAGTGACAGGAAGCTGGGAGTGAGTTCTATTTCAGTGACAGAAAGCTGGGAGTGTGTATTTAATCAGTGACAGAGAGCTGGATCTGTGTTCTTTATCAGAGACAGAGAGCTGGGCATGTTATCTTTATCAGTGACAGAGAGCTGGGACTGTGTTCTTTATCAGTGACAGAGAGCTTGGAGTGTGTTCTTTATCAGTGACTGAGAGCTGGCAGTGTGTTCTTTATCAGTGACAGGTAGCAGGGTGAGTGGTATTTATCAGTGACACAGAGCTGGGACTGTGTTCTTTATCAGTGACAGAGAGCCGGGAGTGTCTTCCTTATCAGTGACTGAGAGCTGGGACTGTGTTCTTTATCAGTGACAGGTAGCAGGGTGAGTCTTCTTTATCAGTGACATAGAGCTGGGAATGTGTTCTTTATCAGTGACAGAGAGCTGTGAGTGTGTTCTTTATCAGTGACAGAGAGCTGGGAGTGTGTACTTTATCAGTGACTGGTAGCAGGGTGAGTGTTCTTTCTCAGTTACAGCGAGCTGGAAATGTGTTCTTTATCAGTGGCAGAGAGCTAGGAATGTGTTCTTTATCAGTGACAGAGAGCTGGGGGTGTGTTCTTTATCAGTGACAGAGAGCTGGGAATGTGTTTTTTATCAGTGACAGAGAGCTGGGAGTTTGTTCTTTAACACTGACAGAGAGCTGGGCGTGTGTACTTTATCAGTGACAGTTAACAGGGTGAGTGTTGTTTATCAGTGACTGAGAGCTGGGAATGTGTTCTTTATCAGTGACCGAGAGCTGGGAATGTGTTCTTTATCAGTGACAGAGAGGTGGGAGTTTGTTCTTTATCAGTGACAGAGAGCTGGGACTGTGTTCTTTATCAGTGACAGTTAACAGGGTGAGTGTTCTTTATCAGTGACAGAGAGCTGGGAATGTGTTCTTTACCATTGACAGAGAGCTGGGAGTGTGTTCTTTATCAGTGACTGAGAGCTGGCACTGTGTTCTTTATCAGTGACAGAGAGCTGTGAATGTGTTCTTTATCAGTGACAGGTATCAGGGTGAGTGTTCTTTTTCAGTGACACAGAGCTTGGACTGTGTTCTTTATCAGTGACAGGTAGCAGGGTGAGTGTTCTTTATCAGTGACATAGAGCTGGGAATGTGTTCTTTATCAGAGACAGAGAGCTGGGAGTGTCATCTTTTTCATTGACAGAGAGCAGGGAGTGTGTTCTTTATCAGCAACAGTGAGCTGCGACTATGTTCTTTATTAGTGTTAGGGAGCTGTGAGTGTGTTCTTTATCAGTGACAGGAAGCTGGGAGTGAGATCTATTTCAGTGACAGAAAGCTGGGAGTGTGTATTTTATCAGTGACAGAGAGTTGGATCTGTGTTCTTTATCAGTGAC
>NW_025169233.1:0-1741 GCF_004010195.1 Chiloscyllium plagiosum | reverse complement strand
AGTACAATGGGATCTTGATCAGATGGGTGAATGGCTGAGGAGTGGCATTTTGGGAAAGCAAATCTTAGCATGACTAAGGTCCTGAGGAGTGTTACTGAACAAAGATCTTGGAGTGCAGGTAGATAGGATAGTGAAGGCGGCATTTGGTATGCTTTCCTTTATCGGACAAAGTATTGAGTACAGGAGTTATGAGATCATCTTGCGGTTGCACAGGACATTGGTTAGGCCACTATTGGAACGTTGCATACAAATCTGGTCTCCCTCCTATTGAAGGATGTTGTGAAACTTGAAAGGGTTCAGAAAAGATTTACAAGAACATTGCCAGGGTTGGAGGATTTGAGGTAGGCTGGGGGTTGAATAGAGATTGAATATACTGGGGCTATTTTCCCTGCAGCGTCGGAGGCTGAGAGGTGATTTTATCTATGAATATAAAAACAGTGCATGGATAGGATAAATAGACAAAGTCTTTTCCCTGGCGTGGGGGATCCCAGCACTAGAGGGCATAGGTTTATGGTATGAGGGGAAAGACTTTAAAGAGACTTGAGAGGCAACGTTTTCACACAGAGGGTGGTACGTGTATAGAATGACGGCCAGAGGAAGTGGTGGAGGCCATTACAATTGCAACATTTAAAAGGCATCTTCATGTGTGTATGACTAGGAAGGATATGGGCCGGGTGCTGACAGGTGGGACTAGATTGCATTGGGATATCTGATCAGCATGTACTGGTTGGACCAACGGGTCTCTGTTTCTGTGCTGTCCATCTATGACTCTTTGACCTTCCAGCCAATTCCGTATCCAAACAGCTAGTTCCGCCAGAATTCTATGGTATTGAACCTGCTAACCAATGTGTTATGTGAAACCTTGTGTCTTTCTCAAGTCCAAGTGAATGATTTCAATGCACAAAGCCATGCTGACTCTCCTTAATCATTTTTTGCTTTTCTAATGACATGTAAATCCTGTCCCTGAGAATCCCTTCCAACAACTTATCTGCCACTGACTTCAGGCTCACCGGTCGATAGTTCCCTGGCTTTGCCTTACCATCTTTCACAAATAATGGCACCAGTCTTCCAGCACCTCACCTGTGGCGATCGATGATACAAATATTGCAGCGAGGGGCCCAGCAAAAGCTTCCCTAATTACCCACAAAGTCCTGGGATACACCTGATCAGATTCCAGGGATTTATCCACCTTTATGCATTTTAAGACATCCAGTACCTCCTCCTCTGTAATATGTACACTTGTCAAGTTATGACTATTTATTTCTCCAACTTCTCTAACTTCAATATCCCCTTTCAGTAAAAACTTACATGAAATACTTACAGAATCTCTCCCACCTCCTGCTGTTCCATAGACAGTCTTGTTGATCTTTGAGGGTCGCTATTCTCTGCCTAGTTATTCTTTTGTCTTTAGTGTATTTGTAGAATCTCTTTGGATTCTCCTTAATCCTATTTCCCAAAGCTATCTCATGTCCCCTTTTTTGCCTCCTGGTTTCCCGCGAGTATACTCCTACTGCCCTTATAGTCCTCTAGGGATTCACACAGTGGTCTGTACCTGCCATATCCTTCCTTCATTTTCTTGACCAGAACCTCAATTTCGCAGGTCATGCAGCATTCTCGACGCCTCCCAGCCTTGGCCTTAACAGGAACATACTGTCTGTGTACTCTCATTGTCGCAGGCCTATGGAGGCAATGGCAGATGAGGACAGAAAAACAATCATTATCAGTAAAGAGGTAGTGTTGG
>NW_025169232.1:0-1741 GCF_004010195.1 Chiloscyllium plagiosum | reverse complement strand
TACAGGCCAAATGGTGGCAAATGGGACTAGACTAATTTTGGATATCTGGTTGGCATGTATAAGTTGGACCGAAGGGTCTGTTTCCACACTGTGATCCCAATAACTCTATGACTCTAAATGCAGCAAGGGTAAAATTACTCAAAGGACATGGTGGGGGGTGGGGAGAGAGAAACAGCCAAGTAATAGAACAGAGCAGGAATTCGGCCTCGGCCATTCCCATTGGAGCAAACGGTAGTGATGACCAGAGAGTGTGATAGGATGGGACATAAACAAAGATAAGAATGCATTAGCAGGTAAGGCCAGGGTATATAAACTGGTTAATATGTAACAGAATCGTGAATCTGAATGTAGGAGGCACTTACAGTAAAAGAGATGAATTATTAGCACAGATGGAGATAAATATGTTTGAACTGATATGCATGGAAGTGACAATGTTCAAAGACAATTGTGGCTAGGACCTTGATGTTGTATTCAACATATTAGAATGACAGGAAACTAAGAAAAACAGGTGGGATAGCTCTATTAATTAAGGATGACATAAATTCAGTATTGAGAAATGATCTTGACTTAAAAGAAGTAGAATCAGTTTGGTTAGAGATAAAAAAAAAGTATAGGTTAAGAGGTCAGTTGTGGGAACAGTTAATAGGCTGTAGTTAATTAAGGATGACATAAATTCAGTATTAAGAAATGATCTTGACTTAAAAGAAGTAGAATCAGTTTGGTTAGAGATAAAAAAAATAGTATAGGTTAAGAGGTCAGTTGTGGGAACAGTTAATAGGCTGTAGTTATACTGTGGAACAGAGCACACAAGAAAAAATAAATGGGGCATGTAAGAAATGAATCTCAATAATCATGGGCATCTTTCACCAGAAGGTATTTTAGGAAAATTAGATTGATAAAAGTAACTTGGAAAATGAGATTGTGGTGTGCTTTGGGACAAAATCTTATAGCAGTATGTTCTAGATCTGGTCAGGAATGAGACAGGATTAACTTCTAAGGAAAGAAACATTTTGTTGACAGTGATCACAACATAATCGAATTTCATGTTCAGCTTGAAAGGAAGAAATGAGTCCAAAACTCATATTTAAATATAAATGAAAGTAATTACAAGGGTATGAAGACTGAAATACTAGGTTATAAGGTCAGACTGCAGTTGAACCTTTTGTTGACAGTGATCATAATCGAATTTCATGTTCAGCTTGAAAGGAAGAAATGAGTCCAAAACTCATATTTAAATCTAAATGAAAGTAATTACAAAGGTATGAAGACTGAAATACTAGGTTATAAGGTCAGACTGCAGTTGAATGATCTGACAAAATGGCATTCACAGTGGATAGTGGGGAACTGATAGATGTGGTGTGCTAACCCAAAGGCTGCTACACAAGATAAGAGCACCTTATCTGGAGAGTAACATATTAGCATGGATAGAGGATAGAGGCTGCTAGTAAGGAGGGAAAGGGGTTAAATGGATCATTTTCAAGTTGACAAGCTATAACCGCTGAAGTGTCACAGGGATCAGTGCTCACCATGAACTATTTGCATTTTATATCAATAGATGAAGGGGACTGAATGTACAATATCACAATTTGCCGAAGGCACCAAAACAGGGCAGAAAATAAATTGTCAAGAGGAGGTGCAGGGTCTGCAAACTGACATAGACAGGTTAAGTGGGCTAAACATTGGCAATGGAGTTTATTGGTAGATGGAGGGCAGCATGGTGGCTCAGTGGTTAGCACTGCTG
>NW_025169231.1:0-1741 GCF_004010195.1 Chiloscyllium plagiosum | reverse complement strand
AGTGAGCGAGGGAGAACGCGAGACAGATGGAGGGGGAGAGCAGGATGGAAGGGAAAGAGTGGGATGGGGAGGAGAGAGGGAGAGAGCGCAAGGTGGAGGGAGGGAGAGAGTGAGATGGAGGGAGGGGTGGAGGGAGACAGTGAGCAGGTTTGATTCTCACTTTGTGATCGTGGCGGGGTGGGAAGTTCCTTCCTTCTCGGTCGAGGAGCTTGTGGTCTCATGGTGCCGTTTATCTTTCCACTTCTCGGCTTTGTTCCTCAGCTTTCCGCGATCATTGTAACGCTGCAGAGTTCCTGGTGAGGAGCTGGGATTTTCCGGAACTTCCCAAGCGATCTGCTTACTGTTAGCCTCAGTAACAGTGACTGGGGAGCAGGATCTTTCTGTCACACTGTCCTTTGGCATCGGAGAGTTGGCAGTGACCAACGGTAGACTCTTTGGCCTTGGAGGGTGAGCTGATGCCTGGTGGTTGCTCTCCATTCTCTCCGGGTTACGGGTGGGTAGGATCCTGTCTCCTTCCACCCGCTGCTCCGGAGTTATTCCGGATTCAGTTCTGGTGTCTGGAGAGCTTGCTTCCTCCAGCCGTTGCTGTCCCAAAGGTATGCCGTTACCCGCCTGCACCTTGGTTAGAGCACTGGCATTCTGTGCCATCTTTTCCACATTCCCAGGTGTTTTAACTGACCAGTCACAATCTGCGGGTGACGGAGGGCCATCCAGAGGAGTCGGTGATGCCAATTCTCTTTGTAGTTTGTCATGTTCCAACCCCCGCATTCTTCGGTTCTCCCGTTTCTCCCGGTAGGAGTGTGACCTCTCCGTGCCCTCAGTCGGGGCTTTCTGGGCAGACGGGGTGGCATTCCGTTCGGGAACATCACCAGGGTCAGTCCCCCCAATCCAGCCAGGCACCACATCCCTCGGGCCCTGGTCAGTCGTGGGCAGTGATTGGCTGAGGTCCGGCTCCTCACGGGCAGCAGACTCCAGCCTTTCTTGCATATACATATATGTTTGTGGGGTGAATTTGTACTTGCAGAGCTACATTGTACTTTGCTCAAAAACTGCATGAATCCATGTAAGATTCCGTTAATTCATTTTTTTTAGATTAGAATCAGTCTAAACATTATGGCACAGACAGCAGCACACAGGGGGCTAACACTTTCAACACATTATCTGGGCTGACACCAATTGTTAAAGTTCACCTGAATGTAACTTTTAAAAAAGGTTTTGTGATTTACATATGAAAGAAGTGAAGCTAACATGGTCATTCTAACATTTGAGAGACTTAACAAACAATTAAGGTTTTTTTTAACGTATAATTTCAGTTACATCACACTGTAAACTTTTGCGATAAATTCTGTGCCTTACAATTGTGTCCTCCACAGCCACCTGATGAAGGAGCAGCGCTCCGAAAGCTAGTGCTTCCAATTAAACCTGTTGGACTATAACCTGGTGTAATGTGATTTTTAACTTTGTACACCCCAGTCCAAAACCGCCATCTCCAAATCATGTCTAGTACAATGTATGTTAACCATGATAGGATAAATGATCACTGAGTGTTGAGCAATCAAACAAGATTTTCAGATTGCATTGTTACATTTTCACTTCATATCACTGGAGAAGGGATTACTTTCCCCCTCACAACACCTGCTGGAAGGCAAGAGTGAAAGACCTTGACCTGGAATCAATTCCCAAGTGATAGAACATTCTTCTTCATAAAGGGAGGAGAATGAAAGAGATGCAGGACGATGGA
>NW_025169230.1:0-1741 GCF_004010195.1 Chiloscyllium plagiosum | reverse complement strand
ATTTTGCAAGATGTCACCATCTATTTCCCTACTATCTATATCTTCCATATCCTTTTCCACAGTAAATACTGATGCAAAATATTCATTTAGTATCTCCCCCATTTTCTGTGGCTCCACACAAAGGCCACCTTGCTGATCTTTGAGGGGCCCTATTCTCTCCCTAGTTACCCTTTTGTTCTTAATATATTTCTAAAAACCTTTTAGATTCTCCTTAATTCTATTTGCCAAAGCTATATCATGTCCCCGTTATGCCCTCCTCACTTCCCTCTTAAGTATACGCCTACTTCCTTTATACTCTTTTAAGGGTTCACTCGATCTATCCTGTCTATACCTGACATATGCTTCCTTCTTTTTCTTAACCAAACCCTCAATTTCTTTAGTCATCCAGCATTCCCTATACCTACCAGCATTCCCTTTCACCCTGACAGGAATATACTTTCTCTGAATTCTTGTTATTTCTGAAGGCTTCCCATTTTCCAGTCGTCCCTTTACCTGCGAACATCTGCCTCCAATCAGTTTTAGAAAGTTCTTGCCTAATACCGTCAAAATTGGCCTTTCTCCAATTTAGAACTTCAACTTTTAGATCAGTTCTATCCTTTTCCATCACTATTTTAAAACTAATAGAATTATGGTCGCTGGCCCCAAAGTGCTCCCCCACTGACACCTCAGTCACCTACCCTGCCTTATTTCCCAAGAGTAGGTCAAGTTTCGCACCTTCTCCAGTTGGTACATCCACATACTGAATCAGAAAATTGTCTGTACATACTTAACAAATTCCTCTACATCTAAACCTTTAACACTATGGCAGTCCCAGTCGATGTTTGGAAAGTTAAAATCCCCTACATAATCACTATTATTCTTACGGATAGCTGAGATCTCCTTACAAGTTTGTTTCCCAATTTCCCTCTGACTATTGGGGGGTCTATAATACAATCCCAATAAGGTGATCATCCCTTTCTTATTTCTCAGTTCCACCCAAATAACTTCCCTGGATGTATTTTCGGGAATATCCTCCCTCAGCACAGCTGTAATGCTATCCCTTATCAAAAATGCCACTCCCCCTCCTCTCTTGCCTCCCTTTCTATCCTTCCTGTAGTATTTGTATCCTGGAACATTTAGCTGCCAGTCCTGCCCATCCCTGAGTCATGTTTCTGTAATTGCTATGATATCCCCGTCCCATGTTCCTAACCATGCCCTGAGTTCATCTACCTTCCTTGTTAGCCCCCTTGCATTGAAATAAATGCAGTTTAATTTATTAGTCCTACCTTGTCCCTGCCTGCCCTGACTGTTTGACTCACTTCTGTTCTCAGCTGCACCAGTCTCAGATTGATCTCTTTCCTCACTATCTGCCTGGGTCCCAACCCCCACCTTACTAGTTTAAATCCTCCGAAGCAGTTCTAGCAAATTTACCTGCCAGTATATTAGTCCCCTTCCAAATTAGCTGCAATCCGTCCTTCTTGTACCCCAAAAGAGTTTCCAATGATCCAAAACTATGAATCCTTCTCCCATACACCAGCTCCTCAGCCATGCATTCATCTGCTCTATCCTCCTATTCCTGCCCTCACTAGCTTGTAGCACTGGGAGTAATCCAGATATTACTACGCTTGAGGACCTCCTTTTTAAATTTCTGCCTAACTCTCTGTAATCTCCCTTCAGAGTCTCAACCTTGTCCCTTCCTATATCGTTGGTTCCAATGTGGACAATGACGTCCTGCTGGGCCCTCTCCCCCGTGAGAACATTC
>NW_025169229.1:0-1741 GCF_004010195.1 Chiloscyllium plagiosum | reverse complement strand
GGAACACTCTCTAAGGTATTGAGGGAGCACTTTAGAGGTATTGAGGGAGAACTACCTGAGGTATTGAGGGAGCACTTTCTGAGGTACTGAGGTAGCACTACCTGACGTTTTGAGGGAGCACCTTCTGAGGTACTGAGGAAGCACTATCTGAGGTACTGAGGGAGCACGTTCTGAGGTACTGAGGGAGAACTATCTGAGGTACTGAGGGACAACTTTCTGAAGTATTGAGGGAGAACTTTCTGATGTATTGAGGGACCACTATCTGAGGAATTTGGGAAGCACTTTCTGAGGTATTGAGGGAGCACTTTCTGAGGTATTGAGGGAGCACTAACTGAGGTACTGATGGAGCACTTTCTGAGGTATTGAGAATGCACTTTCTGAGGTATTGAGGAAGCACTTTCTGAGGTATTGAGTGAGCACTATCTGAGGTATTGAGGAAGCACTTTCTGAGGTATTGAGAAAGCACTTTCTGAGGTATTGAGGAAGCACATTCTGAGGTATTGAGGGAGCACTTTCTGAGGAACTGAGGGCGCACGTTCTGAGGTATTGAGAAAGCACTCTCTGAGGTACCGAGGGAGAACTATCTGTGGTCTTGCTGGAGCACTTTCTGAGGTATTGAAGGAGCACTTTCTAAGGTATTGAGGGGGCACTTTCTGAGGTATTGAGGGAGAACTATCTGAGGTACTGAGGGAGAACTATCTGAGGTACTGAGGGAGCACTTTCTGAGGTATTACGTGACCACTATCTGAGGCATTGAGGGAGCAATACCTGAGGTACCGAGGGAGCACTTTCTGAGGTATTAAGGGCTCACTTTCTGAGGTACTGAGTGAGAACTATCTGAGGTACTGAGGGAGAACTATCGGAGGTACTGAGGGAGCAGTATCTGAGGTATTGAGGGAGTACTTTCTGACGTACTGAGGAAGCACTCGCTGAGGTTCTGAGTGAGTACTGTCTGAGGTACTGAGGGAGCACTTTCTGAGGTATTGAGGGACCACTTTCATAGGTTCTGCGGGAGCACTATCTGAGGAATTGGGGGAGCACTATCTGAGATATTGTGGGAGCACTATCTGAGGGACTGAGGGAACAAGTTCTGAGGTGTTGAGGAAGCACTCTCTGAGGTACTGAGGGAGAACTATCTGAGGTACTGAGTGATAACTATCTGAGGTACTGAGAGAGCACTTTCTGAGGTATTAAGGGAGCACGATCTGAGGCATTGAGGGAGCAATATCTGAGGTACTGAGGGTCACTTTCTGAGGTATTTAGGGAGCACTTTCTGAGGTACTGAGTGAGAACTATCTGAGGTACTGAGGGAGAACTATCTGAGGTACTGAGGGAGCACTTTCTGAGGAATTGAGGGAGCACTTTCTGACATACTGAGGAAGCACTAGCTGAGGTTCTGAGTGAGTACTATCTGAGGTACTGAGGGAGCACTTTCTGAAGTATTGGGGAAGAACTATCTGAGGTATTGTGTTAGCACTATCTGAGGGATTGAGGGAGTACTATCTGAGGTATTGAGGGAGCACTTTCAGAGGCATTGAGGGAGAACTATCTGAGGTATTGAGGGAGCACTATCTGAGGTATTGAGGGAGAACTATCTGAGTTATTGAGCGAGCACTTTCAGAGGTTTTGAGGGAGAACTATCTGAGGTATTGAGGAAGAACTCTCTGAGGTATTGAGCGAGCACTTTCAAAGGTATTGAGGGAGCACAGTCTGAGGTATTGATGGAGCACTTTCTGAGGTA
>NW_025169228.1:0-1741 GCF_004010195.1 Chiloscyllium plagiosum | reverse complement strand
CTCTGAGTTCTATCTGACCGACCTCGTTGTATTATTACACTCGTTCTAAGCCATTCATTCTTCAAATAATATCCGAGATGATACTCAAACTCTGCTCATGCGAGAGAAGTGAATGCCACGGATTCATGCCCCGCCAGTTAAAGTGGCGACTGACACAGATTTACTAAATTAAAGCCCAGTTACGGTGTGGTAGGGAGCCATTCGAACGAATGAACTATCCCTCAGTGCCAATCTCCTTTGTTTTTCATCATATGCCTTGCATATCTTTTCTATTCAAATCACAACTCAATGTCACTTTTAAAGCCCTCAATAGAAATATCATATTTGCAGGTATTGCATCTCACACACTGACTCCTCATTGATTGAATAATGTTTTCCTTATCTCACTCTGGCTTTGAGAATTTCTCCTTGTCAGGTTCAAAGTTAAGCATTCAATTACATCGGGCAATGCACAATGTGAATAGAATGTAGGCCGATATTTCAGAAGTTACAGTGTGTAAAGGCAGATTGTTCAAACTTTAAAAACTCTCGTCGGACCACTGCTGAAATTTTCTGAATGGTTTCGGACTCCTTAACTGAGGAAGCATGACTCTCAGCCGTGATATTCAAGTGGATTCATGAGCATTTGTACATGATCTAGTTAGGTTAAGATTCACAGAAAGAGATACATGGGAGAGATTTTTTTTTTAAAAGTCACTCGTAGGATATAGGCAGTTGGTTGTGTCAGCATGTATTACCCGTCCCTAATTTCAGTACATTCATTATATTCAGGTCCAAATATATTTGACTATTTTCTATCTGTGCAGGTATTCTGAAATAATAAACAATGTTTCCATCTAACACGACGTCTCTGTCTCTTTTCACGTTTCATCTTTTTTTTTCCAAAACTGAGAATCTGACAGTGATTGCCTAATGCTCACTGAATTTGAACGGGCAATTATACAATTCCTTTATCTTTGCACCTGGGTTATTTTTATTGTCGAGCCTACGGAGAAAATGGAAGATCGTGGAGGTTAGTGGTTTGAGTTGGTAGTGTTAGCGGTGGGAATATTTGCATTCTAAATCTGTCTAAAACACCAAAAGAAGAGTAAATTATCGAGAATGCTGGAAATCTAAAATAAGCCATGTATACTGTCCCAGTAAAAGGTTATCTACTGGATTCTTTTTCACACCAGTGAATTTACTGCACCTGATGAGTATTTCCAAATTTTCTGGTGTAGATTTCTGGATAAAATTGTGGGTAGACCATGCCAGGTTCCAGACCGTCAAGTCCAGAGTTTTGGTCAATTCCTATTCACATTCTTACTGCATGCATTTTTGCCTTTCTCACTTCACTTTGTCCATCATTCAACACTGATCATTTTATCCGTATGTCTCTCCATTACTCTCTGCATTTGGTAGTATGGCAAGGAGTGGAAATGTACAGTGAACAGTAGTTTGTACATGACTCCTCTTCCATACCTGCTTTTAGAAAATTTAAATAGATATTCCTGTAGCTGATATATCATTTCTGTGACATTACACGCCACTTGGTTTTGCATGTTTGGTAGAGGTTTTAGTCCGTACTTCGTGGAATTTACAACTCGGTTCCTGAGACAATGACGACTTCAAGAGACAGTCTGCAGTTGTGGAGTTATGATTTGGACGTTGCAGCTTGGGAAGTATGTTGGTGGTGGGGAAGTTGAAAAATAATGTGAAAATGCAATAATGTCGTGAATTCTTTCCATCGTTTTCCTAAAGC
>NW_025169227.1:0-1740 GCF_004010195.1 Chiloscyllium plagiosum | reverse complement strand
CAACTCTACCTATGTATATCATGATTGTATAGACTTCAATCAATTCTTCCCCCAGCAACCGCCACTCCACAAAAAAGCAGCCTGAGTTTTTTCTCGCCTCTCAAATCCAGGCAGCATCCTGGTAAATGCCTTCTGTACCCTCTCCAAATCCTCCATATCCTTCCTGTAATGTGGCTAACAGAAGTGAATACAATACTTTAAGTATGCCTTAACCAAAGTCTTATGATGTTGCAACATGATATCCTGATTCTTGTAACCAGTTCCCTGACCAATAAAGGCAAGCATGCCATTTGCCTTCCTTACCACACTATCTACTTGCATGGACACTTTCAGGGAGCCATGGTCTTGAATGCCAAGATCCTTTTGAACAACAAAGTTGTTCAAGGTCCAGCCATTAACTATCTACTTTTCCTGAAAAATTTGAGCTCCCAAAGTGAGACACCTCACACTTGTATGGATTAAGCTATACCTTTAATTTCTCTGCCCATATCTGCAGTTTATCTTTTTCCTGCTGCATTCTTTGACAACCTTCTACATTATTCACAACTGCACTGAACTTTGTATCATCTGCAAGCTTATTAACTCACCAAATTAGATTTTAATCCATGTCACTTCTATATATTTGTATTGTAACCAGAAGGGTTCCAGTAGAGATCCCTGTGGGAAAAAGCCAGAAAATGAGGGAAATGCAGAATTCTTGAATAAATGAGGTTTTTTTCAATGACATAACAATTCTGATGAATAATCTCTAAAGTTGTGATTTTTGTTTTCAAATTAACCCAATATTTTAATTCTCAGTTTACTGATCTTAATGAATATCCAGTACAAACTGCTTTGAATATATTGAATCATTTTAAGTGTTGAGTTCTAACATTATGGCACAGTGGTTAGCACTGCTGCCTCACAGCGCCAGAGACCGGGTTCAAATCCCGCCTCAGGCGACTGACTGTGTGGAGTTTGCACATTCTCCCCGTGTCTGCGTGGGTTTCCTCCAGGTGCTCCGGTTTCCTCCCACAGTCCAAAGATGTGCAGGTAAGGTGAATTGGCCATGCTAAATCACCCGTAGTGTTAGATAAGGGGTAGATGGAGGAGTATGGGTGGGTTGTGCTTCGGCGGGGCGGAGTGGACTTGTAGGGCCGAAGGGCCTGTTTCCACACTGTAAGTAATCTAATCTAATCTAATTTAATTGTCATTTCAATTCTCACGCCATCATGAGATTCTCATTTTAGTTGAATCCATTATTTTTTAATGTCAGTGTCATAATGAAATATTAATATTATTTTCAGGTCAACACCACCTGCTATTAACCAACGTTTTCTCACCCAACACTCATAGCAACTATCTTATTCTCTTTCATTTGAATTCTCATATTAATGAATGGATTATTAATCAGCCTTATCAATTAAGAGATGGCTAATTATTTTTCAGTTCAATATTTCAGTTTTTTCCGATATACTGCACAATTACATTGCAATAAGGATTTTCTTATCAACCTTAAATTTGGTTTCAGCCAATTTAAAACTAATTATTGCTAATGTCTAACTGGTAATCAATGTTTAAATGCAATATATCCAGCTGTCGATGTGGAACTATGGCTCAATACATCAACTGACAAACAATATTGCACTCGACACTCTCTTAATCTTAGCAAAATAATTTTCAGTGCGGAAGCTTAGTTGGATTGAATTGGCTGTGAGCAAAAATACGTTCTGAGGAAGGGTCACTGGACCCAAAGTATTA
>NW_025169226.1:0-1740 GCF_004010195.1 Chiloscyllium plagiosum | reverse complement strand
AAAAATGGATAAGATCTGTGAGGCTCGAAGGGATATTATTCTGCTGGAGAAGTTTAAAGACTCACTTCCAGAGACGGTAAGAATTCATGTGAATGAGCAGGAAGTTCAAGAAGTGAGAAGCGTGGCAGAAATGGCATGTAAATATGCATTGGTACATGAGATGAAATTTAGCTTCTGGGAGGATTTTCATCCTGTGAAGGAGAGAAATTGGGAGAAAGGAAAATCACACACTACAAAGTGAACAGTAGCGCATAATACTTTACCACAGGTGAAAAAAGAAGCCTAAAGGTTTTGAAAGGAGGTGAATAGCCTCAGGTGTTCTCACTATAAGGGTGTGGAACACAAAATTACAGTGCCTATGGTTTAAGAAGGGCACTGGGAAAAGGTGGTTTCACTGCAGTAAGCTGGCACACACAGTGCTGGGGGTTGATGGAAGACACTTTGGGGAATGATGTGGTAGAAGAGGCAAAGCCAGTGGCATAAGTGAAACTGGTAAAGGAGACCCCAAGTAGAGCCGAGGAGCTGCAGGAGAGTGCGCAGCTGAGGCAGAGGCTGGGTATGGAGTTAGTACCTGATCTCGATAAAGAATTTGCCTCTGTGGATAAACTTTACTCAGAAAGAACAGGGGGAGAAGGACAAGAAGTTAAAATTTTCTGAGATACGGGATCTGCTCAGTCTCTAATAGTTGAAAAGAGATTAACATGCCAGAAAGAGTGAAAATACTTTCATCTCTTACTATTAGAGGCCGAGAGAAAGTGAGGGCTGCAGATGCTGTAGATGAGAGTTGAATAGTGTGGGACCGGAAAAGCACAACAGATCTGGCAGCATCCGAACAACAGGAATTTCGAATATCAGACATAAACTCATCATCAGGAATGTGGTGAGGGGACAATGGGGCAGAAAGTTAAATACGAGAGTAGGAGCTGGGCTGGTGGGAGGGTCACTGGGAAGGTGATAAGAAGATGTAGGTGGGAGTGATAGTAATATGTCGAAGGGGAGGGTGGAGTGGGTAGGTGGGAAGGAAGATGGACAATTAGGACAGTTCAAGAAGGCAGTGCTAAGTTGAACGGTTGGATCTGAGAGAGGTTGGGGGGGAGATTTGGAATTTGGTGAAGTCAACGTTGATGCTGTACAGTTTGAGGCTTCCAGCTGCCCTACATCTATCCACTTCACCCTCCTCTCCGACTGATCACCAACACACCCGACCTGCATATACCTATCGCCTTCCAAGCTCCCTTCCACCCAGCTCCACCCCCACCCTCCTATTTATTTCTCAGCCCTTTCCCCCTCCCTTACCCCCAACTTCCCTGATGAATGACTTGTGCCTGAAATGTCAACTCTCCTGCCCCTTGGATGCCACCAACGTGCTGTGCTTTTCCAGCCCGACACTATTCAACTCTCATCTCCAGCATCTGCAGCCCTCACTTTCTCTCACCCTCTAATAGTAAGAAATGAAAGTTTTTTTTCACTCTTTCTGGCATGTTAATCAGGAGCGTGATAATTTGTGGGGACAGAAATTAAGGATTCCCTTGTGTAACATCAGGATGGAATGCCAAATCAAGGTTAGGGAAGTAACAGTGACAGTGAGTAACAGAGTGTCAGTTCCAGGAATACAGTTTGTTCTTGGGAATGATTTAGCAGGAAGCGTGGTGTGATTGGCACCCCTTGTGGTGGAGAAGCCAACGGAAGACTAGGGAATTGGGGTGCTAAAAGAAAAATACCCAGGAATTTTCCCAGACT
>NW_025169225.1:970-1740 GCF_004010195.1 Chiloscyllium plagiosum | reverse complement strand
TATTATAAGTAATGAAACCTCGAGGAACAAGGTCTATCTGTGCAGATCCTGCTCCATTTGTCTGTGATGTTGGAGCATCTCTGACACCTTCCTGTTCCTTGGTTAGTGACTAGAGAATCTGAATGACTTATTCCATTTCCGTTTTAATGACTCCGGGTGTGAAGTGTTCACTTTCTGATTCTGTGTAAGTGATGTGTGGGAGTGAGCAGACTGCTTGTATTCCTGTGTAACAGGCAGGAGGGACTGAATGGGCTGTCCCACCTTTTGCACAATAGATTTGATGGGCTGAATGACTTTCCCATATTCTTGTGAAGCCAGATTGAGGTACTGAGTGAATTCCTCCGTTTACTGTGGAAATGTGCAGTGTCTGGCAGAATTGGTCCATGAATGTTCCCAACGGTTTAGCAGCACAGGCTTGATTGCTGTCCAGTTCTTGTTGAGCATGGGCACAGACTACTTTAGGAACTGAGGGATGACGAAGTTTTATAAACATTGTGTAACCTCGAGTGAAAAATCCCCACTTCTGTCCGGTGCCAACTCAATGAGCTGAATGGCCTGCTTCCACATTTAATGGGTTTCCAGCTGACAAACTGGAGATGCCTGGGCTGAGGTAGCTATCCTAAGGATCGGCTGCAGTGATGTCCCACGGGTGAGACTATTGATGCCCAACGATAATAAACATCTTCCCTTGTGTTGTGAATAACTCCAAACACTGGAGAGTTTGCAATGGATTCTCATGAAGTGCGACTTTGCTCAGGCTCCTTGATTTC
>NW_025169225.1:0-661 GCF_004010195.1 Chiloscyllium plagiosum | reverse complement strand
CCGGAGGAAACCCACGCAGACACGGGGAGAACGTGCAAACTCCACACAGTCAGTCGCCTGAGTCGGAAATTGAACCCGGGTCTCTGGCGCTGCGAGGCAGCAGTGCTAACCACCGTGCCACCGCGCCGCCCACTAATGAACTCAGTTTGAATAAATGTGAACAAAGAGGAACCACATACCTCTGGAGAAGATAATTCCCATTCAAATGGCCCTTTTATGATTTCTCCTCAACTCTCTTGCAGTGTCATACAGCAGGGAACCATGTCCACATAACTCAGACATCCCAATCTGATCTCAACCTATTTGCCAACATTATGCCCATATCCTTCTAAATCCTTCCCATTAATGTGTGCATCCAGATGTCTTTTAAATGTTGTAACTTTAGCAACTTGCATCACTTTCTCTGACAACTCATTCCATATCCACACCATAGTCTGCATGAAAATGTTATCCCTTTACTCCGTTCTCTTCTCTCCTAAAGCCTTTGTCGTGTAGTTGTGGACTCCACGATCCTGAGAAAAAGACCTTGGCTATTCAGATCATCCATGTTCCTCATGATTCAAAATCCTCTATAATGTCACCCCTCGGCCTCCGATGCTCCAGAGTAAACAGTCCCGAGTTTGTCTACCCACTCCCTGTAGCTCAATCCCTCCATGCTCGG
>NW_025169224.1:0-1740 GCF_004010195.1 Chiloscyllium plagiosum | reverse complement strand
CTCTTTTACCACCTTGCCTGTTTTTAGTGAAAGATCTAAACCCTGAAACCATTCCTCACCCTGCTCTATCCATGTCTCCGAAATGGCCACAGCATCGAAGTCCCAAGTACCTATCCACGCTGCAAGCTCTCCTACCTTATTTCGGATACTTCTGACGTTGAAGTAGATACACTTCAAACCAACATTGAATATGTGGAGAGTTCACTGCATATAGGAAGCCTCGAGCAGTTATGGTTATGTTTATTGGAATGATTTGAAGATGTAAGTTGTTTCAATAAAGGGAATATGCTTTACAGGAGGTGGCTGATAAAGCTGAACAAATGAACGTATAACACATTTAAAATCCATATTAAAATCAATATTAATGTAGAGGTATTGGGTGGCACGGTGGCTCAGTGGTTAACACTGCTTCCTCACAGCACCAGGCATCTGGGTTTGGTTCCAGCCTTGGGCGACTGTCTGTGTGGAGTTTGCATGTTCTCCTTGTGTCTGTGTGAGTTTCCTCCGGGTGCTCTGGTTTCCGCCCACGGTGCAAGGACATGTAGGTTAGGGTGGATTGGCCATGTTAAATTACCCAGAGTCCACGGCTTTGCAGGTTAGGTGGATTAGTCATGGGAAATGCAGGGTTATGGAGGTAGGTCTGGGTGGGATGCTCTTCAGGGGATTGGTGTGGACTTTATGGACCAAATGGCCTGCTTTCACATTGTGGGACTTCTTTGATTCTTTATCCCCCCCGCCTCTCATGAAGCAGCGTGTGGATGACAAACAGAGGAGGATTTGTGAGGTGGCCAGTATTGAACTCTGTTCTGTCCCAGTCGCCTGAGAGACATGGTGCTGGAAAAGGAGCAGGAGAATTGACATTTTGGGTAAAAGCCCTTCATCTCCTGCTTATGAGGAGAATGAGGTTGAAATGTGGTGCTGATGTCAAACACAGAAACCGTGAGGGAGAGGCCAGCATGGTAATTGTGTTTTTAAGTTCCACTCTCTAAGTGGATGACACCGATTCTGTAATCCCGTACAGAGAGAGACAGAGAGAGAGAGAGAGAGAGAGTAGCAGTATGATCACTGTACCTGAGCTTTCTAAGGAGTGTTACACACTGCTCCTCTCGGGCCTGATAAAGATCAGGGGAAATTGCCTCCTAAAACATCATGACTCTGTTACTTGCTCTCAATGCAGTCTATGGCACTGTGGAAAGCTAAGCAGCTGGATCTCCACTTACACTTTGTGAGTAGTCATTGTCCAGGAGTGTTAATGAGAGCCTGTGAGTGCTCTTCAATCACAAAGTGGACAACTCTTGGCAGCAACACCAGATGCTAAAGAGCTTTTGAAGAGCCAAATGTTGTCCAGTGTTAAATCAGGCCAAATACATGTCTGTCCACCTTGGCCCAGTTTAACACAAGACAACATTTCGGTCAAAGATTCAAAGCCGGCTTTGGAACCGATTGCCTGGAAGCTGATCGCTATGTACCCAGCTGCACTGTGGGACGGGCTTGAGGGGCTGAACGGCCTCCTCTTGCCCCTATTCCTTACAATTCCTGTGTTCATCAGCAGCAGGCTCCAGAAAGCTGGGAAGTAGGCCTCACTTTGCAGGAGCTCACCTGTTGATCTAATCGACTGCTGTGGGTATCTGTTCGGACCAATCGATATTGGCCAGGATTGGAGGGGATAAAAACCCCTCCTTCGAGGGTGGCTCAGTGGTTAGCACTGCTGCCTCACAGCGCCAGGGGCCTGGGTTCGAT
>NW_025169223.1:0-1740 GCF_004010195.1 Chiloscyllium plagiosum | reverse complement strand
GCGATTTGTTTCAAGTCGTACCACAGCTGATGGTAGAACTTAAATAAAAGTGATAAGAATTGGAATAAAAGTGCATTTCACGAAAAACAATCATAAAACCCACATTTTGTCTGAAAATCTTGCTGTTTCACTGATGACCTTCAGAATGAAATCTAATGCTACTACCCGGTCTGGATTAAGTGTGACTTCAGACCCATATCAATGTGCTTGACTTTATATTGGCTTGTGGAGTGGCCTCACAGTCAGGGCAATTAGTGACGATTAACAAATGCTACCCTTGGAAGAGATGCTGACTTCCCATGGAATAACAAATTTGAAGGTTAAAAAAAAAGAAAGATGCCGGAGTTCTGAAATTGTATAAAAAAATGCCAAGAAAAGAACAAAACGTGCTGGGAGCTCTTCTGAACTGAACGGAGCTGGAAAATAGTGTGAATAATGCTGGGGACAGGGAAGTCTGCTTTGAAGAGGAGGAGGAGTGAGTTGAATCGACTTAGATATAGATAGAAGAAAAAGAGCAAACAAAGGGAATGATGATCAGCTGGGATGGAAATAAAATGTGAGATTCACCTCATTTATTTTTAACTTGTCCCATCTTCCTGAATATCATGCCCAAGTCGGTACATGTATCCCCTGCTTTTCAAAGATGCGTTTTTTGCCAATTCCCTTTCCGAAAAACCTCCATGAGGTCCTATTTTCGCTGAACAAAAAGAAATCCGAAGAGGATTTTCACTTTTACCAAGGAAGTGATTTTTTCCCACCTAAATTAATGCTACTTTACTTTACACCATATCAGCTTACGAAAGGTTTTGGAGGAACACTCTACTTTCAGATACTGAGGAACACCTGTATGTATCTAAGATCATGTTTAAAGCGATTTGATCCCAACTGTCTTTCTTCCCTGAGTGTCGTCATCTTGTCATATGGTGGGAAGGATGTCTTCCATGATAGTCCGGGCTGTGCACACAACCACCTGTAGTTTCTTATGGTCGTGGGAAGAGCTGTTACCGTCACACTATTATGCACGTGAATAGAATGTTTTCAGTTACCAGTATACAGAGCACTGGGAGAAGGCAGTTCCAAAATATTTAGATGTAACAATTGGCTGTTAAATGGAAATCCAAATTCTGGTCTCTGTTTTGACAACAATTGAAATTTAACCAATAAATTTAAATTATGTCCAGAATACCAAAACACAATTGAGTTTATTGTACTGCCAACATCCAACCAAAGACCTATCATATCCTTCAAAAGAATAGAGAAGCCATCACAATCACAACAAGGGAGAAATAGACAGACACGAATAAGGAGAGAGAGAACACAGCGAGGGAACCAAAATGTAGGGGGTGGTGTAATTTTTAAATCATTAACTGTTGTAGTAAGCACATAGTAAGTACAAAGCCACCATTTTAGTCTTCTCTACCTTGTAGTAAGCACGAGCAGACACTCCCCCAGATTTTCATGAATGGAACAATGGAAACAGCTTTCCTCGTGGCTGAGGGACCGCCCACAACCACGGCTGTACGTCATCATCCATATAAGGGAGAAGCGGGGAACTCGAACACTGATTGGCTGGGTGAATAACCAAATAATCTCATCCATCAGGAGGACAGTGGCGAACTTTAACACTCATTGGCTGAGACAGTAGAAGGCCCCGCCCACTCCTACATGTATATAACGTGCGGGGATTACAATCTGTGTGTGTGCCTCTGAGGTAACACCCGGTTCTGCAGAATTGAATAA
>NW_025169222.1:0-1740 GCF_004010195.1 Chiloscyllium plagiosum | reverse complement strand
ACTTTGGCAACATCCTGCCCCCACCAATGGAACTACCGCCATGGGACCGTGCTGGACTGATCTTGGCAATACAGCTGCTGCTGAAGCTGCCAGGTCCTGCACCAGGCACTGGGCCCAAACTGTCTCCCCTGCTATCTCTGTCACTGCCACAGGGCACACAAACGAGCCACTGGTGATGCTGTCTGAGCTGTTCACAGAAGGTAAGCTTTAAAAAAAGATTAAGTGGGCAGACAGACGAGCCCTGGGCTCAGGAGTGCAAACGCTGAGATGCTTACTCTACTGCCATAGAGTCCTAGAGATGTACAGCACAGAAACAGACCCCTCCGTCTAATTCACCCAAATTGACTAGATATCCAATATTAATCTGACAGCATTTGGCCCATATCCCCCTCAAACTTTCCTATTCATATACTCATCCAAATGCCTTTTAAATGCTGTAGTTGTACCATCTTGACTGCTCTTGTTTTTGGTGCCTCTGTTAATGTGGAGTAGTCTGGTTCCATTCTTTCCATATTGCCATTCCTTCAGTGTTGCTGGGTTAAAATCCTGGAACCCATCCCTAAAATTACTGTGGGTAACTCCCACACCTCAGGGCTGCAGCAGTCTCCTGGGCAATCAGTGGATAAGAAATGCACATAATCTGAGCCAGTGACACCTATGGCGGAATAGAAACAAAATTAGAGGAGAAATTAATGAAACTAAGAAGATTCTGAAGGGGCTTGACAAGGTGTATTCTGTCAGCAAACGTTTAAGTGGACTGTAAGTAAGGGGTTCCCTATTTAAAGTGGGGAATTAGGAGACATTTATTGTCTCAACTCATCTTTAAAGTTCATGCAGTGAAGAGCCACATGGCTGATATTCCCCCTCCGCCTGACCACAAAATATCATAACTGGAGCAAAGTAATTAGGAGAAAGTTAGGAATGCAGATGCTGGAGATCTGAGTTGAATGTATTGCTGGAAAAACACATCATGAAACAGCCAAAGTGCAGGGGAATCGACATTTTGGGCATAGGCCCTTCATCAGTAATAATAATTAGACGAGAATGAGTTTAAATTAACCTATGCTCATTTCAAAGTGCATAGTTTGGAACTAGTGATTGGTCATGTTAGGAATGATATCAGGGGTTTCTGCTTCATACAGAGTGTGGTAAATACTTGGAATGTTATTGTTGGATGGTGAAGGAAAATCCTCGACTGTATTTAAAGATTATTAACTTTGAGCGATGGACAGAGGCTACTACATGAATGGTTTCAGGAGCATTCAATGGATTTCCTGATCTGTAAGCATCTTGTGATCAAGGTTCTCAAATCAAGACATATGGAGACATTTTGATCATTTGTAAGAGAATGTCTGGGACAGATCTGAGGCATGAGTAGTGTATTTAATTAGCCATTTTGTTGTGAAGTTGAAAGAAATGCAACAAATTGAAATAAGAACTTCTGCACAGTGACCTCATCCATTCTGATGTTTGTCCTTTCCTCAGCTGCTCAAGGAAATGTCTCAGTGCTGAGTGGGACAGAGGGAGATTCAGTTACTTTACCCTGTATCTTCGGGACCAGGTCCTACCCTACTTCGACCACTGTTACCTGGATGAGGAAGGAGGCCTACCAACACATCGTTACATTTACAGCCCAATCACGGAACTTGGACAACTGTACACGGTAGAAATTGGTACGAGCTCATCGGGAACCCAAAGGAGGGAAATGCCTCGACCAGGATAAACCAGCTGAGTGTGAGG
>NW_025169221.1:0-1740 GCF_004010195.1 Chiloscyllium plagiosum | reverse complement strand
TTTATATTCAAGTCTGATCAAAATAAATGCCATAATTGCATTTGTCTCCCCAACTACTGACTCAACCTGTAAATTTACCTTGATAGAATCCTGGAGTAGAACTCCATAGTCCCTTTGCACATCAGATTTCTGAATTTTCTCCCCATAATCCTTCTGTTCCAGAGTAGCAGCAGAGATTTCCAGACACCTCGATTGTTTTCAGGGATACCAAGGGATCTTGGGAATTGCCAGTATCTCAGGAGGAGGCTGAGGGGAATGTGGTGTGGTCCTGTAAACTGCAGAACTTTCCAACTCCCTGAGTTAGCAGTAACTCTTTCTGGACCAAGAAACAAAAGAGCCACTGAGAAACTGCTACATCAGGAGGCAGAAATTAGGCCATTCAGCCCATTGAATGGTGGAACAGACTCAATCATTCTTAAGTATCAAGGGTTACAAGGAGAATTGGGTTGAGTAACGTATCAGCCACGATTGAATAGTGGAGCAGACCCAATAGGCTGAATGGCCTAATTTCTGGTAGTTAACGCAAAACAACAAGCTGTTCCCTGGGACAGATGAGCGAAGTGTTTAATAAGCTCATGTTAAAAGGCCAATTAAGTTTGTCTGTGGAAGGAAGGCCCTTTTGTAAAGGGGTTTTTTTTGCAGGAAACGCTGTATCAAACAAACCACTAAACCTCGAGGATAAGAAGGTAAGCTACAGACCGGAGATCTCCAGAAGTGTGGGAGGTGGTGTTAGAATCTAAAGAAACATCACATCACACATTTGAAAGCGAGGAATCTCCACCAGAATTCAACTCCAGAATGATGTAGCAGCAGTACTTGGAAGAAGAATGTTGCACTGAATCCCTGGACACTTCCAGAGACAGATACTGTTGGTGGAAACTCAGTTAAATTCTGCCATCAATTGGGTGATAGCCAAGTTGTGAGTGATGTTGAACTTGGTTACATAGAAGAATACAGCGCAGTACAGGCCCTTTGGCCCTCGATGTTGCGCCGATCCAAGCCCACCTCACCTCCACTAACCCACTATCCTCCATATGCCTATCTAATGCCCGCTTAAATGCCCATAAAGAGGGAGAGTCCACCACTGCAACTGGTAGGGCATTCCATGAACTCACTACTCGCTGAGTAAAGAATCTACCCCTAACTTCTGTCCTATACCGACCACCCCTTAATTTAAAGCTATGCCCCCTTGAAATAGCTGACTCCATACGTGGAAAATGGTTCTCATGGTCAACCCTATCTAAACCTCTAATCATCTTGTACACCTCTATCAAGTCACCCCTAAATCTTCTTTTCTGCAATGAAAACTTGAGGAGTTTTATTTTTGGTTGCTACATACAATAAAGTGTTAATCAGCAGTTAATTATGTGTAGTTTCTGAGTTAAGAGCCAAATTAAGACGATTCACCCACAACCACAGTGAGAGGCTGGGATTCATGTTGACTCCATTGCATTCAGCACTACATTACGTCAATACTTTTATAAAGCAAAGGCTGGCAGCCACACCGATCTCAAATAGAAACACCCAGAGGGGCGTGTCGCCCAATAATCTGTAAAATTAGCATGAAAAGTGGTGTAACCTGCTCTAGTGATAAGAATAAATCCCCAACACTTTAAAAATCAACAATCAGCAATTTATTTATCCAACTCTCACGGTAAACAAATGAACAAAAGTATTAACATACTGGATACAGGCCAGAAGCAGATTGGTGGCACTAGTTTAGTTGGGGATCATGGACTG
>NW_025169220.1:0-1740 GCF_004010195.1 Chiloscyllium plagiosum | reverse complement strand
CTGATCACATTCTGCAGATCTTAGTCCATAACCCTGCATGTCCCAGCATTTCTGTTACATCCATGTCCTGCCGGTGGGACAGGACATACAGGGATGGTGACGGTGGTGTCTAGGACATTGTAAGCTAAACTTCTGTGCGTATGACTGTGTCAGGTTGTTCCTTGACTAGTCTGCATTCCAGCTCACCCAATAAGATGTTGGCAGGGTGAGACACTACAGTTGGAGCTCCTCTGCTCGCCAGTTCCTTTCATTTCAGATTTTTAAAAAATTCTTTCTCTCTCACTCTCCCCTTTGCAGACTCTGACATAAGTGTCGCAACATTGAATCATGACAATTAAAAAAGAATGTCTCTACAAGAAAATCAATGGAGGAAAATATATTATTCTTGCATCAATTGCATTTTTAAACAAAAACAATCCTTTTCAATAAACACTGTCATTACTTCCCTCAATTCTATCAAGCGAGCTATTATATTTTGTCCCTCAGTTTATGGATCTTAATAATATCCAATCAATTTCAGAGCAACAGGCTGACAAATTATTGAACCAATGTATCTGTTTAGGATTTAGCATTAGTTATTAAGTCATTACCATTACAATAATTTGCATAATAATTGTCTGGGTAACAAGTATATGAGATTCACAATTTAATTTATTGAATGTTTGAAAAATGGTGCAATATATCTTTTTTCAGAATTGTAACAGTAATTATTAAGGCATTTGCATGATAATAATTATTATATGCTTTAGTTTAGTCTGGCTAACAACAACAGTGAAGTTTATATCTGAATTGAATCCAATATTCCCTAGTACCTATACAGTAATACAAAAATCAATTTTATTTCCAATCAATGCAACGACAAAAGAATCCATTATTTCTGCTGCAAAACGCACTTAAAAATATGACTTTTGCTTATTTGAATGATCTGTGTAATCCCAGCCTTATAAATTTAGAAAAGCCGAATTACTTTTCCATGCAATAATTCCTGGTCATTTTTGCAGATAGCACAGTCAAATAGCAAGATGAAATGTATCATTATTCTTAAGTATGCTAATAGAGTTTTGAAAATCTATATGTTGCTAATATGTAATAATTGTTCATTTCAGTCCATAGAATATAGAGCAGTACAGCACAGTACAGGCCCTTTGGCCACGATGTTTTTCAGATCTTTCATCCTACTCTAAGATCAAACTAACCAACATGCCCTTCAGTTACTATCATCCATGTGCCTATCCAAGAGTCGCTTAGATATCCCTGATGGATCTGAATCTACTACCACCACTGGCAGTGCATTCCACGCACCCACCACTCTCTATAAAGAAACTATCTCTGACATCTCCACACAACTTTCCCAATTCACCTTAAAATTATGCCACTTTGTGGGGAAAAGTCTTTCATCATCCACTCTATCTATGCCTCTCATCATCTTACACAAAACTATCAAGTAAGTTCTCACCCTCTTTCACTGCAATGAGCAAAGCCCAGCTCCCTCAATATTTCTTCAGAAGACATGCCTTCCAGTCCAGGCAAAATCTTGATAAATCTCATCTGCAGCTTTTCTTAAGCATCCGCATCCTATGTATAATGAGATGATCAGAACCGAACACAATATTATAATTGTAGTCTCACCACTGATCCATAGAGCTGCAGCATAACCATGTGGCTCTTAGACTCAATCTCCCTACGAATGAAAGCCAACACACCATACACTGTCTTAATAGCCCTATCACCTCGGATGTC
>NW_025169219.1:0-1740 GCF_004010195.1 Chiloscyllium plagiosum | reverse complement strand
AACTGAGCAGATTAGATCCCCTACAATGTGGAAAAAGGCACTTAGGCCCAACCAGTCCACACCGACCCTCCGAAGAGTAACCCACCCAAACACATTTCTGTCGGACTAATGCATCTAACATAATGGACAATTTAGTATGGCCAATTCACCTGGTGTGCACATCTTCGGACTGTGGGAGGAAACCGGAGCACCTGGAGGAAATTGATGCAGACAAGTGGGGAATGTGCAAACTCCACACAGACAGTTGCCCAAGGCTCGAATCGAACCTGGGACCCTGGTGCTGTGAGGCAGCAGTGTTAGCTACTGAGCCACCGTGCCAGCAGAAGAGGGGGAATTCACTGAATTCTACAAAATTTTCCGGATAAGTTGTCCCTCTTCAGCTCTTGAAACATGCTGTGACCATGTGCAACAAGACTTGGTCAACATTCAAGACCGTTTTGTTAAAGTCTGGGTAACGTTTATGTAACAGCACAGTACATTTCCACAGTGAAAGGAGGAGTTCATTCAGCAGCTCTATCTGGTTTCAAAAGAATGTGGTGAAGCCATTCATCCCATCAAAACTACTGGGCAAGAAGAGCGATAGCCCATTCAGTCCCTGCTGCCTGTTGCACAGGAAGGTGGGAGTCTGCTCTCTTCCACATGTCACATACAGAACAGAAAGAGCCATTTCAAACCCGGAGTCACTTACAAAGGAACAGGAAGAGGTTATTCAGCTTGTCAAGCCACTAACACAGGAACAGGAAAGTGTCAGAGATGCTCCAACATCACAAACAAATGGAGCAAGGGCTGCACGACAGACTGCTACGAATTGATCCACATGGCCTAATTACTCATGGTACATCTGTGTTACTTTAACATGGTTTTCTGGCAGTCGGAATGAAACCAACTTCTTTAGCCATTCTCCAAGTTATCTTCCATCTCCAAGAAGGCAGACCCATAGTCTCTGTGGAGGTCAGAAGCCGTTGGGAAATAACTAACTGTTTCAGAATGAAGGTAATATGGCTGCAGTCAGGATTGTGTACAAGGTGACATTCATTGCAGTGTCACATAGTAACTGCGCATTCAAGAGTTCAGAGTTCAATCAGAGTCTGTACCTTGCTGTCAATCGACATGGGGGCTCTGCAGATGCATGTAAATGTCATGAATCAAACATTCAATGAAAAGTATGACATTTTCACCCCATTCAGCTGTTTGGGACCTAATGAGTTTCTGGCCAGACCCATGAGGCTTCAACTTCTTATTCTCTCACAGTGCTCCAGATAAAGTACATAGTTACTGCACGCTCTCCTCAAGGTAACATCATGCCAATGTTTAGTCTGGTCAAACTACTTTGCACTCTCTCAGTGACAAAAGGATCGTTATTTATAAAGCAGACCAAACCTTTACACAATGCACCAAATACTCTCTCAACAAATCACGATCAGTGGGAAACATAGTCTAACTTTTGTACTTCAATAATTTTGCACGAAGGGCAACATATCATTTACTTCCTGCCCCGTATGAATTCCGTCAGTGACTTATGACCAAAGACATCCAGGTCCTTTTCAACAAAAGAACTCACCAACCTCTCTACCATTTAATAAATATAAATGTACATGATGGTATTTGTTGTTCACATCTGAATCATTTTTATACCTTGTGAACAGCTATTGTCCAAACACTGATCCTGCTACCACCCATCAATCCTTCAGTCCAGAGAAAAACACGACTCTTCTCCTACCTCCATTATCCATTTTTTAA
>NW_025169218.1:0-1740 GCF_004010195.1 Chiloscyllium plagiosum | reverse complement strand
TGGAATTCTTGCAAGTATTTTGGAACAACATCCGAAAGTCAGGATAGCCTCTTGGTTGGATAACGCAATTTCTTTGGGTATTCTACCTTCAGTTTCATATGCTTCATTCCGTAATTTGTTAAATAAAGTCTGTTTGTTTAAAACTCAGTAGTCTGACCAGCTAATTCACTCCGAGAATATCCACTATACAATAACCTTCCACAAATATCAAAGTTACGTTTGGACTACCTGCTTAAAAATGTTTTGAGGGTCGGGCCTGGTCCATAACAGATTGGGGAGAGGGGGACTTTGCGGAATTTAGACAGCGAGTGGTAGGTTTCATAGTCTCGTTTCTCGTGTGTTGATTTTGTGAATAAATAGAGCTTCAGAAAACAGTAGCTCTTGCAGTCAACAAAGGGTGTTTTGGAGATGGGAGAATCGACCTTGGGAGTTTTTACAAAATGCACATAAATCCAAGCTGCGGGAATTAGTAGACAAGCTGGAGTTGAAGCTACCTCCTAATGTGAGGAAAGACGAGATGATTGCATCAGTAGCTCAGCATTTCAATTTTGCTGGAAACTCCATTGGGGTCTGTAGAAATGACTAAACTTAGTCGCAAATAAAGCAGCTTGAGTCAGAAGCAGAAATGAAGCAGTTTGCGTTACGACAAAATTTAAAAGAGAAACGCAGAGAACGAATTGGTTTTATCCAGGAAAGAGAAAAAAAACGAATGGCTTTAGCAGGAGAGAAACAAAAAGCGAGAGCGTTTAAGCTTCAGAGATGGGCACTGAGAGTGGAAAGTCAACTGAAAACGATTGAGATGAAGGCTGAAGGTAAGCTTACTGAGGAACAGCCTGAGGATTAGCAAACCCATGGTAGTGAAAAGTCTGGTGAGATACTTTTAAAGGATATTCACGCCTTGCCTAAAATTGATGAGTAGGATATGGAAATCTGTTTCATTTCATTTGAAAAAGTGACTAAACAATTGTAGTGGCCAGTGACCATGTGGGTTTTGTTGATCCAAACGAACTTGTAGGTAGAGCGAGTGAGATATCCGCAACAATATCAGAGGAGGGATCTGGGGAGTATGAGGAGATGAAGAAATTGCATATGAGCTTGTGCCAGAAGCCTATAGACAACATTTCATGAATCTTAGGAGTGACCCTGGTCAAACCTATGTTGGGTATGAAATGATCAAAGTAAGTAATTTTGATAAATGGATAAGAACTTTAAAAATCGAGCAAATCTATGATGCACTTAGAAAGAAAATCATTTCGGAGGAATTGAAAGATTCATTGCCTGAAGTAGTGCAAACTCTTGTGGAAGAGCAGAGAGTTAAAACACCAAGGCAAGCAGCTGAAGAGCATGATGATTATGAATTGTTCCAAAAGAACACATTTTGGCTTCCAGAATCAAATTCAGTTCATGAGGGATAGAGAAATCCGCACGTGGAAAAGGATATGTCGATCTCAGTGAAGATCAGAAGGATTACTTACCATAGGGTAAAAAGGAAACCCTTAAAGGGGACTAAGAAGTGAAAAAGCACCGGTGTTTTCGTTGCAAAATATTAGGTCACAGGAACTCACTCTGTTGGTGGGCGAGGGAAAATAAAGCAGATGTAGGAAAACAGGATAAGCCTAGGAGTTTTATTGGAGCAGTAACAGAAAGCACGGTGGAGGCTAGAAAGCTGCATCAGAATGTACAAGTTGATCTGAGGTTGGTCAAGGCGGAAGTACTGGATCTGCTTATAAAATATACCTA
>NW_025169217.1:0-1740 GCF_004010195.1 Chiloscyllium plagiosum | reverse complement strand
ATTATTGAGTAATCCACTAATGCAATTAAAAACATAAACTCATTATATTGTTGACCTCGTTAATTTATTGCTTGTCATGTTATGCAGAATTTTTTGAAATGATGGGATTTTGTCAAGGAAAAAGGAATGACATCTACAAACAGAACTAACCACAGAATGCCCTGTGATATTTCAGAAGATATGAATACTTCCCATGGGTCGCAATTTGTAGGTTCATGAATTTCAGTCGCAAATACATGGACATTATGTTATTTGGAAAATTAAACCTTGTGTGATTGTGATGAAGGGCTTTTGCCCGAAATATCGATTTTCCTGCTCCTCGGATGCTGCCTGACCTGCCGTGCTTTTCCAGCACCACACTCTTGACTCTAACGCCCAGTATCTGCAGTACTGACTTTCGCATAGCTCTTTTGTGATTGCCATGCTCAAGATAAAAAGCACTTTATATACAATTTAAATAGTATAGTGCTATAAATATGTGTCAATTGTACAATGAGAATTGCATAATTGCTTTTAAACTGCACTCTTTATTGATCTACAATTGGAAATAATTTGATTTTATTCTCATATGCTTTCACTCTTATACGTTTCAGTCCATCTTAATATATCCATTTTATTTAATTCAGTATGTTTTCTTAAAAAAAAACAAAATTGTCCATATATTTGAAGCAGCAGGATGGTGCTACGAAAAATAAGTGCTCTGGATATTAATTGACATTGTTTATAGAGACACGGACAGGGAGAGACAAAAGTTTCGATTGGAAACCCATCGACAAATTCTCTGCTAAGGGAAATAAAATGGTCGTAATGTATTGTCATGTTTATGCAGATCAGCATGCCAGCTTGTTCACCAGCTGATTACATAGCTTGAGTTAATAAATAAACTTCTGTGACAATATGTCTAGATATAACTCACCACCTCAAACACTGTTGAGGGTACAAAATGAGTTTCGGGGATTCCTACACAGACTGCAGGAAGACGTAGACCTAATCTGTGATCCTGGGGGTCCGGGTGGGATTCTCAGACAATCCAATGCATTTCCAGGTAGAGTCAAATCCCTGAACTCAGGAAACTTGGTTCCAACTGCGGGAGTTTGGATCTGATGGGGAATTAAATGTAAGACTTAAACCAGGTGAATCACCCAGCAGTAACTGAGATACGCGACATGGGAAGACCCATCCAGCCCTGACCACGTTCTTCAATAAGACTGGATCAATATCCTATAATCCCTTCCTAAAAGCACTGCAGTGCAACTAAAACAGATGGACTGCAGCAGCTAAAGGAAATGGCTCACTACCACCAACTCAAGGCCAATTGTGGATGAGTAATAACTGCTGATCTTGCTGGTAATGCTTCTATTCCAAGAAGGAATTAAAAGTACAAATGTACCAACGTTAGGATTAACTGTGCTCAGAACATTAAAGCAACGGCCTCACTTTGTCATGTGCAACTAACGTTGCAGACTCCTCCAGTACTATTTATATGTGCCTTATTCCCCTGGCAGGACAGGCGTACCAAAAGTGGTTGCACATGATTCTACACTGCGAAACAGACAGCTGGACAGTCACGGCCATGGAACTATATTTTAAGTGCATTGATTTTTATCATTCTATAAAGTACAATCTCCATGTAATGTCTAATACGTGAATCCGATTCAGCCCAATGAATTTATCATTCACATGCTCAGACAGTTCTTAATATCACATAATTTTCAACCAGAATCTTTCAAGGCAACCTGA
>NW_025169216.1:0-1740 GCF_004010195.1 Chiloscyllium plagiosum | reverse complement strand
GTGTTATTCAACTCCCTGTTAGCTAGTTCTGGTCTGGTCATTGATGTAACATAAATATGATGTTGGGATTCGGTTCGAGGTTCCCTCGAATTACGGAAGAAAAATGGGAGAGCAGAGGTGAAATTTTTCAGAACAGCAGTGATCAAATTGAATGAATGGGCAGACAGAGGGTGAAAGGAAGCTTCATGGGCATAAATGTCTTTTCTTTGCCAATCAAACTACCCGCGTCACAAAGTGTCTCACCTGGACTGACAGGAATGGAGTTTATAAGTCCTTCTCCATAGAGTGAGGCGGGGAGAATGTTAACACAGCAAGCTCCAAAAAACCCCAGAAATATTTGTTCTTTTCTGAACCTCAGTCCCGGACTGACGAAGAAGACCTATGGAAAATTATTTTGCACCATGTCAGAAGAGGACTTACAGATTCGACCACGGAAACCAAATTACATATCAAGATAAAGTCATACCACTTTATTCGCGACATCCCCCCTTTTGACACATGGCCCTCACTGTGTGTTAATTGGCATGGAATGGGAATAATGATCGCGTTGACAGGGTTTACTAATGGGGCCACACCACACCCATTCCCTCATTCTGCACCCTGCCATTGTCTATTCACGCTTATCCCCGGCGTGGCCTGCGACTCGACCTCTCATAAGTCTGCTTTGGATTACAAATATTCGACATACACATGTCAACTGATCACGTGGCGGCTGCTGGGCTGCCGTCTTTCCCGCTGAGTTTGCATTCGCATTGCCTTGAGAAAGGGAATCGTACTTTTTCGTGTGGGCTTCACATTTACAGACAGCGAATGATTTAGGCGGTAGGACCTCTTCCAGGAGGTCAGAAGTCAGGCCACGGTGTATTTTGGGCTTTCCAGAGTAGGTCAAGAAGCCCCTGTGTTTCCACAGAGTTCCACAATTATGTACAACCCCGTATGCATATCTGCTGTCGGTGTAAATATTCACTATCCTTCACTCAGCCAATTTACATGCCTCAGCCAAGGCAATCAGCTCCACTGCTTGAGCTGACAGATGACAAGGGAGTGATTCCGTTTTGACTACCTCATGAGTAGTTACGACAGCATACCAAACACAATTCTGGCCTATCCATTTGCTCCTGAATGCTGACCCATTCCCCCAAAAATAACGCCATATCCTGATTCTGAGTTTGTGAATCCTGCACGTCTGGTCTTGGGCTGCAAATTTTATTAGTAACAGGACACAGTCATGTGAGTCTCCGTCTCCTTCTGTGGGGAGAAGGCTAGCAGCATTACGGACGTTACATCTCGTTATTGTAATGTTAGGCATTTCCAATAGCACAGTATTGTTTCTGAGCCAATGTGCTGCCGACATGTGTGCTGTGTTTTGCTCGGAAACCAGTAAGGATGCATGTGGGACCAGGAGGGTTAATTATCCAAAGCCGACTGTGTCCCTGGACGCTACAACAAACTTTTTCAGCTGCAGCCACAGCTCGCAGGCATGCAGGCAATCCTGCCGCTACGGAGTCTAAGTTTAGCCAAAATGTAAGCTACATGCTTCAATTTTCCCACATTATCCTGCATCAGCACAGATGTCATGCATCTACTGTTTGAACCAAAGGCTTGTTTGGATTCGGAATCCCCAGTGTAGGTATGGTTTGGAGCGCGATTTTCAATTCAACTGGTACGGTCTCTGGTTCTGCAATTCCTAGCCATTGGAAATTTCAGTTAGGGGGCCTCAAGGGTTGTATAATGTGGGAT
>NW_025169215.1:0-1740 GCF_004010195.1 Chiloscyllium plagiosum | reverse complement strand
GTATCTCCCCCATCTCCTGCGGCTCCACACAAAGTCCCCTTTGCTGATCTTTGATTCCGCCTGCATTTGTAACCAGAGAGGGAAGAGGCAGGAGAATGGGAATGAGTCAGAGCAGCCATTGAATGGCGGGGTAGACTCGATGGGCCGAAGGGTGTACTTGGGGCGTCCCTGAGGCTGACTCTGTCCCTCTTCTGGCCCCAGTTGAAGGCTTTCAAAGCGAAGGTGGAATCTGATGGCTACTATTTCGCCAGCCACATGATGGCCAAGGCGATCAGGAGGACTGAGTCCTACATCCAGTGGAGGAAGACGAACGAGAAGGAGATCTACGACTGGATGAGGAACAACGTGTGAAGGCCCGAGACCCCGGGCTCTCCTGTTGCCTCGCATTTGGATTGGCCCTTCGCGACCTTCGACCCGTTTGCCCCACCCCCCCCCGGACCCCCTCGCTCCCTCCGAACCACTCCCCCTCCAGTTGTGAGGTGGGGGTGGCACCCCAACGCTGTGAGGGTCAGGCAGCCATGACACCCCCCCCCGCCCACCCCACCCACATTGTGAGGCGGGCACGGGTATGGGGAGGGGGGGTTTAGCGTAATGCCCTCCGCCTGCCCCAGCCGACGTCCTTGCCCGTTTCCCCACCCCACCCCATCGACAATCGTCGCCCACGGCAATTAGGAATGCGCCTGGCAACGCCCCATCACTAGTGTGGGGGTGGGGTCATGCCCCGGGCACGGGTGAGGGGACCCAATGAGGGGGCGATAGCATGCCCCCCAGTTTTAGGCCATGCCCCATTACTCGCGGGGTCATGCCCCGGGCACGGGTGAGAGGGCCCAACGAGGGTGGGTTGGCATGGCGCTCCCCCTTGCCCTCTTTCCCCCCCCTCGACATCCCGAGAAGGTGGGGAGAACAACAGAGGACCCAGGAAGGTGCAAGTCATCACCAGGAGACACCCCCCTCCCCCCCCCCCCGACAGTTTCCCCTTGAGAGTTGCAGCGATTTTTTGGGGCATGACAGCGATCCAAACCTCCCACTCATTGCCCGCCCGGCGGCTCTAACGAACGCCCACGGGGAAGTGAATCGCTACCATCACCGCAGCTTTTCTCGATGCCCCCCCCCCACACCGGCAGGCCCACACGGGCATCGTTACTTTGCCAGTCCGTGGGAGGTGGGGAGGGGAGGGGTCACAACAGTCCGAAACTCCGCACGTCCCGGTGCCCGGACGGGTTGGTTTCGGGGGTTTATCCCCAATCCCCTCCAGTTCACAATCCAGCTCCGTGCTGGAAAACTCTCACGTCTCAAAAGGTGGAGTTTTCCATGCGGGGGTGAGGGTCTCTTGTCTCAGGAGAGACCGCTCTCCTGTCTGAATGATGGTTTGCCCGCTTGGCACTCGATCGGGCGAAGTCTGGTTTTAAACTGACTTTGCTTTTTCATTTTCTGTTTACGTTTTACAAACTACAAGTGCTGGTCTTCTATATTTTCTTTTGTAAAACACTTTCCTTTCCCGAGTTGTTATTATGTGATTAAAGATCTCGATAATGATGGAATTATCTGTCTTTAATTAAATCTCTTTGATCCTCATTGGTGTTACCATTGCTGAATCACCCACGTCTCTCCCTCCCCCGACTATCAACATCCTGGGGGTTCCCATTGAGAGAGAATCTAACCTTGACATTCAATGGCGTTACCATCACTGAATCCCCCCCAACATCGTGGGGGTTCCCATCGAGAGAGAATCTAACCATC
>NW_025169214.1:0-1740 GCF_004010195.1 Chiloscyllium plagiosum | reverse complement strand
TTTTACACCTTAACATTTCTTGGTTTCCACTCTGTTTTGGGTTAAAAATTTTCAAAGTTTGAACTTCAATACAATCAAAAAAGTGTATTAATATATCTCTTCAGATGATTAGCATTCTATATTGTTATAAAACCCAGTTTTTAAAAAAATAATCAAAACTGCCTGCTTCAGCTGATTTTCTCTGGGCCAGTCAGAAGAGGGGAGGCAGTCTGGTATGGGACCAGAAGAGCCTTGAGTGGGCTTTGTTAGAGCTATCTTGCAAAATTGGATCCTGCCTGGTGTTTGGCCAGCAGTGTTCCCTCTAATTCTTTTACTTCTGTGTGGACCTCCAAAGACTCTGGGCAGCAGCAACTTACATAATCGAAAATCAATGCTGCGATGTGCATTTGCATCCTGATCGCTATGTGCCGAACACTGGAGTGGCAGCACACAAGCACAGATTAGAGGGAACATTGGCTAGCATCTTAAAAGTTCAGCCTAGCAACTGTTGACTCCAGAAGAAGACAGAAATCATGTCAGTACCTTTATATTACTTTGAAGCCAAATGTGAATAGACAATCTAGCCCAGTCTGAAACCAGAGTGTGGTGCCAGAAAAGCACAGCAGGTCAGGCAGCATTCGAGGAGCAGGAGAATTGACATTTCGGGTATAAGCCCTTCATCAGGCCTTGTGGGCCAGGGTGCTGAGAGAAAAATGGGAGAGCGGTAGGGCTGGGAGTAAGGTAATTGGGATTGTGGTAGATAGACATCTGGACCTCTCCATCATGGGTACGTAGAACAATCCATCTTCCACAGTTACACCGGCACCATTCCCCACCTTTTCCTCAGCTACAGCAATGACTATATCGGCGCTACGTTGTACTCTCACGAGGAGATTGAACAGTTCATCAAATTCACCAACACCTTTCACCCTGACCTCAAATTCACCTGGACCATCTTAGACACCTCCCTCCCTTTCCTGGACCTCTCCATCTCCATCTCTGGCAACCGACTAACCACGGACATCTACTACAAACCCACTGGTTCCCACAACTACCTGGACTACACCTCCTCTCACCCTGCCTCCTGTAAAAATGCCATCCCTTATTCCCAATTCCTCCACCTCATCTACTCCCAGGAGGATCAATTCCACTACAGAACATCACAGATGGCCTTCTTCTTCAATAAATGCAATTTCCCCTTCTACAAGGTCGAAGATGCCCTCCAGCGTATCTCCTCCATGACCTGCACCTCCGCCCTTGAACCCCACACCTCCAATCACTACAACGACAGAACACTCCTGGTCCTCACCTTCCACCCCACCAACTGCCTGATACGTCGCACCATCCTCTGTCACTTCCGCCACCTACAAACAGACCTCACCACTAGGGATACATTTCCCTCCCCACCCCATCTGTGTTTCAGAGAGACCATTCCCTCCGCGACTCCCTTGTCAGATCCACACCCCTCACCAGACCAAACCCCACTCCCAGCACCTTCCCCTGCCAATGCAAGAAGTGGAAAACCTGTGCCCACACCTCCCTTTTCACCTCGATCCAAGGCCCCAAAGGATCCTTCCACATCCAATAGAAATTTACCTGTACTTCCACCAATGTTATCTACTGTATCCTTTGCACCTGATGTGGTCTCCTCTACATCAGGGAGATTGGATGCCAACTCGTGGATTGTTTCAGAGAAAATCTCTGGGACACCCACAGCAACCAACCCCACTGCCCCCAGCCAAACACTTCAACTCCCCCTCC
>NW_025169213.1:0-1740 GCF_004010195.1 Chiloscyllium plagiosum | reverse complement strand
GTCTGTGTGTATCTGTGATTCTGCGTGTGTGTGAGGAGTGTGGGTGTCTGTGTGCAGGGGGTTTGTAAGGGTGTTTTCTATGTGTCAATGTGTGTATGCCTCTGTGTGCGTGTGCATGTGCATATCAGTGTATATCTGTGTGCCTGTATGTGTGTTTGTGTTTGTGTCTGTGTGTGTATCTTTGTGCATATATGTATGTACATGTGCGTTTTGCGTGTCTGCATGCGTGTTAGGTGTGTGTCTGGCTGAGTGTGTCTGTCCGTGTATGAGCATACATGTGCATTTGTGGGGAGTGTGGAAGTCTCTGTGTGTTAGTGTGCATGTTTGTTTGAGTGCGTATGTCTGTCTATCTGTGCGTGTGTCTGTGTGTGAGTGTATGCGTGTGCGTGTGGGAATGTGTGTGTCTCTGTGTGTGTTAGAATGTGTTCATGTTTGAATGTGTATACCTGGCTGTCTGTGACTGTGTGTGAGTGTATGCGCGTGTGTGTGGGCAGTATGGGTGTCACTGTGTGGGGAGTGTGGATATTTTCGTGTGTGAGCAGCATGGCTGTCTTTGTGTTTGTGTGTGTGTCTGTGTGTGTTTCTGTGTCTGTGTGTGCGTATGTGTCTGTGTCAAAGAGTGTGGTGCTGGAAAAGTACAGAATTTCAGACAGCATCCAAGGAGCAGGAAAGTTGAAATTTCGAGCATAATCCCTTCATTAGTAATGAGGCTTGTTGACCAAGTGGGCTGAACGATAAATGGGAGGGGGAGGTGCATGGGTAAGGTAGCTGGGAAGGCGACAATTAAATGAAGGTGGGGTGAAGGTGATAGGTCGGAGCAGAAGGTGAAGTGGATAGTTGGAATGAAGATGGATAGTTAGTAGGGTTTTAAAGGGAGGTGCCGAGTTGGAAGTTTGGATCTGGGATAAGTTGGAGTGGGGGGGAATGAGGAAACGGGTCAAATCTGTGGCTGTGTGTGTTTTGCGGGTGTTTGTGTGTGTCTGCGTGAGTGCATGCGTATGTGTGCGTGAAGGTATATATGTCTGCATGAGTGTAAGCATGTGTGTGCGTGTTTGTGTGTGTCATGGGTGTGTGTATGTCTCTTTGTGTCTGTGTGGCTCTCTGCGTCTGGGTGTGTGTGTCGTGTGTGTGTCTGTATGTAAGCGCGTGTGTCGGGTGGCTATGAGTATATGTATCTGTGTGTGAGTGTCTGTGTGCAGCTGTTTTTGTCTTGTGTACGAGTCTGTTTGTGTGCGCATTTGTGGTGTGTGCGTAAGTGTGTGTGGGGGGTGGCTATGAGTATTGTGTATCTGTGCGTCATTATCTATGTGCAGCTCTATGTGTGTACATGTCTGTGTGCATGGTGTTTGTCGTGTGTGTGTATGCGTATATGTGTGTTGACGGTGCTGTCAGTTTGGATGGTGCTGTGAGCTGATACACTCCCTCTGTCCTTCCTTCACAGAATCCCTATCATTTTCGCCCTCCATTACCACCTGTACAGAGGTGTGGGGAGATCAGCAGAGACTGACAGCAACAGAAAGCTCAGCACGTCTGTCAGCATCTGTGGATAGAAATGAAAGTTAATGTTTTTGGTTGAGTACCCCTGTCTCAGAAACTCATGTCAGGGGGATAGTTCATAACATTAACACCACAGAAACTACCAGACTCGCACCACACTGATACACACAGATAAACACACACGAACACAGAGACATAGAGACACTCACGCATACACTGACACTAATACAGACGTGGAGTGTC
>NW_025169212.1:0-1740 GCF_004010195.1 Chiloscyllium plagiosum | reverse complement strand
TGGAGTGTGGAGGGATTATCACTGGAGTGATGAGTGATTAATACTGGAGTGAGGAATGATTATCACTGGAGTATGGAGAGATTATCACAGGAATCTGGAGAGATTATCACCGAGTGAGGAGTTATTAATACTGGATTGTGGGGTAATTAATACTGGAGTATGTAGGGATTTTCACTGGAGTTAGGAGTGATTATCACTGGAGTGTGGAGAGATTCTCACTGAGTGAGGAGTGATTAATACTGGATTGTGGTGTAATTAATACTGGAGTGTGTAGGGATTAATCACTGGAGTTAGGAGTGATTAATATTGGAGTGTGGAGGGATCATCACTGGAGTGTGGAGAGATTATCACTGGAGTGAGGAGTGATTAATACTGGATTGTGGAGTAATTAATACTGGAGTGTGTAGGGATTAATCACTGGAGTTAGGAGTGATTAATACTGGAGTGTGGAGGGATTATCACTGGAGTGAGGAGTGATTAATACTGGATTGTGGAGTGATTAATACTGGATTGTGGAGTAATTAATACTGGAGTGTGTAGGGATTATCACTGGAGTGTAGAGTAATTAATACTGGAGTGTGCAGGGATTATCACTGGAGTGAGGAGTGATTAATACTGGAGTGTGGAGTGATTAATACTGGAGTGGGTAGAGATAAGTACTGGAGTGTGGAATGATTAATACTGGAGTGTGGAGGGATTATCACTGGAGTGAAGAGTGATTAGTACTGGAGTGTGGAGTGATTAATACTGGAGTGGGGAGAGATTAGTATTGGAGTGGGGAATGATTAATACTGGAGTGTGGAGAGATTATCACTGGAGTGAGGAGTGATTAATACTGGAGTGTGGAGAGATTAATACTGGGGAGGGGAGAGACTAGTACTGGAGTGGGGAATGATTAATGCTGGAGTGTGGAGAGATTATCACTGGAGTGTGGAGTGATTAATACTGGAGTGAGGAATGATTATTACTGGAGTATGGAGAGATTATCACAGGAGTCTGGAGAGATTATCACCGAGTAAGGAGTTATTAATACTGGATTGTGGGGTAATTAATACTGGAGTGTGTAGGGATTATCACTGGAGTTAGGAGTGATTAATACTGGAGTGTGGAAGGATTATCACTGGAGTGTGGAGTGATTAATACTGGAGTGTGGAGTGATTAATACTGAATTGTGGAGTAATTAATACTGGAGTGTGTAGGGATTATCACTGGAGTGTGGAGTGATTAATACTGAATTGTGGAGTAATTAATATTGGAGTGTGTAGGGATTATCACTGGAGTGTGGAGTGATTAATACTGGAGTGTGGAGGGATTACAATTGTGAATTGTGGAGTAATTAATACTGGAGTGTGTAGGGATTATCACTGGAGTGTGGAGTGATTAATACTGAATTGTGGAGTAATTAATATTGGAGTGTGTAGGGATTATCACTGGAGTGTGGAATGATTAATACTGGAGTGTGGAGGGATTATCACTGGAGTGTGGAGTGATTAATACTGGAGTGTGGAGTGATTAATACTGAAGTGGGGATAGATTAATACTGGAGTGGCTAGAGATTAGTACTGGAGTATGGAGAGATTATCACTGGAGTGTGGAGCGATTATCACTGAGTGAAGAATGATTAATACTGGAGTGTGGAGTAATTAATACTGGAGTGTGTAGGGATTATCACTGGAGTGTGGAGTGATTAATACTGGAGTGGGGAGCGATTATCACTGGAGTGGGGAGTGATTAATACTG
>NW_025169211.1:0-1740 GCF_004010195.1 Chiloscyllium plagiosum | reverse complement strand
AAGGCGAACTTTGATGGAATTAGACAGGAGCTTATAGGGGTTGGTTGGTTGGAAGAGTTTGTTTGCAGGCAATGGAACCTCCTGCAAGTGGGAGGACTTTAAAAGTGAAATGTCTACAGTTCAAGGTCTATATGTTCCTGTGAGGGTAAAAGGCAAGTTTGTTAGGAAGAGGGAACCTCGGATGTCAGGAGATATTGAGGTTTTGACCAGCAAAAGGAGGCGTGGCTCAGGTCCAGGCAGCTGGGATCGAGGGAATACCTGGAGGTGTACAGTGGATACAGTAGTTTACTGAAGAAGGAAATCGGGAGTGTGAAAAGTGGACACAAGATAGCTTTGGCTGAGAAGATTAGGGTGAATCCAAAGAGGTTCTTAAAGTATATGAAAGTAAAAAGAATAGCTAAATGAGAGTATGACCCCTCAAGGTCCAAAGTGGACATGCATGTCTAGGACTGTAGGAGATTTGCGAGATTCTCAATGAATATGTCTCCTCTGCCTTTATCGTGGAGAAATACATGAAGACTTGGGAGGTTCACAAAGGTTGTGGTGTTATATTGGGGTGAGTCAATATCACAGGAGAAGACGTGTTGGATGCATTAGATTGTATGAGGTTGGATAAATCTCCTGGTCCTAAACAGATGCATCCAAGAACACTGCAAGAGGCTACAGAACACACTACGGGGACCTTGGGTGATATTTTTGCATCATTGTTAGCTACAGTTTAGGTTCCAGAATATTGGAGAGTAGCAAATGTTGTGCTATTATTCAGGAAGGGAAGCAAAGAAAACTCTGGGATCTATAGACCAGGAAACCTGACATCTGTGGTTGGTAGGTGACTTGAGACTCTGAGGGATGAGATATACATGCATTTGGAAAGATAAGGTTTTTTAGAAATAGTTTTTTGACAGATTCCCTGCAGTATGGAAACAGGCCATTTGGCCCAACAAGACCACACCGACCCTCCAAACAGTAACTCACCCAGTCCCATTCCCGTACCCTGTATTTACTCCTGACGAATGCACATAACACTACTGGGTAACTTAACATGGCCAATTCGCCTGACCTATACATCTTTGGATTGTGGAAGGAAAATGGAGCACCCAGAGGAAACACACACAAATACAGTGAGAATGTGCAAACTCCACACAGTGAGTCACCTGAAGCTGGAGCTAAACTCGGATCAATGGCACTATGAGGCAGCAGTAGTAGCCACTGAACTACCATGCCACCCTTGCTTTTTTCAACACAGTTCAATGACACATGTACAAAATCTATTCTGCCCTTCACCCATGATGCACGTTCCAATATCACATACCATGGAAAATTTATTCTCCACTGAAAATGTCATCTTATTATTATTTATTAATTAGTTTGTTATTATTCATTTTAATAATTATTATTAATAGTTGTTTTTAGGCTGGAAAGATTGCATGGCTTTGTGAGTGGGAGATCATGCCGCTCAAATTTGTTTGAGTTCATTGATGAAGTGACCAGGAATGTTGATGAGGGTAGGGCGGTAGACGTCGTCTATATGATTTTCACGGAGGCCTTTGACCAGGTTACCATTGATAGACTGGTCTGGAAGGTTAGAATCGCATGGAACCCAGAGGGAGCTGGCAAATTGGACACACAATTGGCTTTATGGTAGTAAGCAGTGGGTAATAGTGGAAGGATGCTCTCGGACCGGAGGCCTGTGACACATGAAATGCTTCAGGGGTCGCTGCTGGGCCCATTGCTGTTTGT
>NW_025169210.1:0-1740 GCF_004010195.1 Chiloscyllium plagiosum | reverse complement strand
ATAGAAAGCAGGAATTTTCAGCATTGCTTTGCATGAGGTTCACTACAGATGTTACATAGTAAGGTAACGGAAAGACTGGAAATGAACCTTTCAGCTCAGCCAGCAAACCTACATCCAAACCTGTAATAATCTCCATCAGCAGGTTTTCCTGTTTATATAGATCAATAACTGTAATAATCTCCATCAGCAGGATCTCCTGTTTATATAGATCAATAACGGTAATAATCTCCATCAGCAGGACCCCCTGTTTCTATAGATGAATAACGGTAATAATCTCCGACAGCAAAAAGAATGGATACCGAATGAACACAGTCCACCGATATCTGAGTAACTAACCCAAACAAGCAGACAAAACACATCCAGAAACCTTTTCCACTCTCCCCTACATCAAAGACACCTCGGAAGTGACTGCCAGATTACTCAGACCCCTTGGCTTCATTGTAGCTAACAAATCCACCGACACACTAAAACAGCAGCTAATGAACTTGAAAGACCCCACACAGACAACAAGCAAAACTAACATCATGTACAAAATACCTTGCAAGAATTGTAACAAACTCTACATTGGATAAACAGGCAGAAAACTAGCCACAAGGACACGTGAACATCATCTAGCCACAAAATGGCTTGACCCATTCTCACTCATATCCTTACATACAGATGAGGAAGGACACCACTTCGACTGAGACAACACATCCATCCTAGGACAAGCCAAACAGAGACATGCATGAGAATTCCTAGAAGCATGGATATCCAACCGGAACTTTATCAACAAACACATCGAGTTAGACCCCATCTACCACCCCCTGAGAAAAGGAACAGGAAATGACACCATCATAGGAAATGATGTCACCACATGAAATGACATCACTAACCCAAGGAAATGCAAACATATAAATAGAAAGCGGGCTATAAACAAGTGCTTCATTCAGGAAGGTCAATGAATATGTTACCTAGTATGGTGACGAAACTTCTGAAAACCCACTTTCCAGCTCAGTGAGCAAACCTCTATCCAGAACCTTAAGCTGAGCTACAAATCTTGTCAAACCTCGCTAGCACCCACCAGCAGAACCTCCAGTTCCTATAGATCACTAACTGGATTCCTCATCATCAATGAACCCTCTGTAGTTGTGGCTTAATACATGATTAAACCCTATCAGTGTGATGTGCAGTTATTGTAGCGTATAGAAAATAGAACATAGAACATTACAGCGTAGTTCAGGCCCTTTGGCCTTTGATGTTGTGCCGACCTGTGAAACTGATCTGAAGCCCATCCCACCCACACTATTCCATTTTCATCCATCTGTTTATCCAATGACCATTTAAATGCCCTTAAAGTTGGTGAGTTTACTACTGTTACAGGCAGTGCGTTTCATGCCCCTACTATCTCTGAGTAAAGAAATTCCCTCTGACATCTTCCTGTAACTATCACCCCCTCAGTTCAAAGTTATTTCCCCTTGTGGTAGCCATCAACATTCAAGGAAAAGAGTTCTCACTGTCCACCCTATCTAACCATCTGATCATGTTGTATGCCTCTATTAATTACCTCTCAACCTTCTCTCTAACGAAAACAGCCTCAAGTCCCTCAGCCTTTCCTCCTAAGACCTTCCCTCCACACCAGGCAACATCCTAGTAAATCTCCTCTGCACCCTTTCCAAAACTTCCACATCTTTCTTATAATGTGGTGACCAGAACTATACACAATATTCCAAGTGCAGCCGCACCAGAGTTTTGTACAGC
>NW_025169209.1:0-1740 GCF_004010195.1 Chiloscyllium plagiosum | reverse complement strand
AGTGGACTGGATGGTAATGTGTTTCATGTTTCGCTAGTGGAGACAGGTAACCCCACTCTTTTTTTGCGACAATTTATTTGAGTAAGCATTGGAAATGTCAAAACAATCAAGTCTAAGCACATTATGCCGGCAAGCATAAATAGAAATAATAACCGTACTTTTGCTGATGCAGACTCAGTGAGACAAAGGGTTATTTTTCTTCTGAAGGCTGCATGGTTATGTGCAACCATCACACTGAGAAAGGCAGACATTGCATTCATTATCTCAGAAACACGGAAAATCTGAAGGTAGCTTATGGAAATGGCAGAAACCCTGACTTCAATAAAATATGCTTAATGGTTCATATTTCAAGAATAGCATGCATTTCTTGGGATAAATTTCACAGTTTATATCACAAAATATTGAATAGAATGCTTGTCAAAAATGATATCGAATCGATGGCAATACAATAAACGTGTTGAAACTGCACAGTAAATCTCAGCAATGCAGTAGATAAAAAAAGACATGGGGATGACACTCAACTAGTCTCCTTCCTAAGGGAAAGATGATATGAAACTTGAGAGTTCAGAAAAGATTTGCAAGAATGTTGCCTGGGGGAGGATTTGAGTTACAGGGAGAGGTTGAAGGGTCGAAGGGCTATTTTCCCTGGAGTGTCAGAGGCTGAGGTGTGACCTTATAAAGGTTTAAAAAGTCATGAGGAGAACGGATAGGATACATAGAAAAAGTCTGATCCTTTGTATAAGGGAGTCCACAACTATTGGACATAAGTTTAGTGTGAGAGGGAAAGGATATTATAAGGGATCTTGGGGCAACGTTTTTTACGCAGAGAGTGGCACATGGATGGAATGCGCTGCCAAAGGCAGCGGTGGAGGCTAGTGCAATTGCAACATATAAAAGGCATCTGGATGGATTTATATGGATAGGAAGAGCTTAGACAGATATAACTCAGGTATTGGTACGTGGGACTCGATTGGTTTGGAATATCTGGTCAATATGGACGAGTTCGACCGAAGCGTTTGTTTCCGTGCTGTACATCGTTATTACTCTATGACCTGTGTTGACACTTCAGAAAAGGCAAATATTTGAGACCATACAATGTTTGCTGAATGCAATGACAAGAGGAAACTGATCGAAAAAAGGGAAGGATAAAACAAGGGCTCTCATCGGGCTGAAGACACGAATGACGACATGCCCAGAAGGAAAATCTCTAGATAATACAACGTCTCCACAATAGATGTGTCTTTCAAGATTCTTTTCTGGAATAAGTGATCCATGAACTTAAAAAAGACACTTCCAGTGATCACCTGCTTCACAGTGCACTCATCACATTATATTCATGCTACCAAATATCTGGGAAAACTATCCTTTACTTGCAGCACTATATCATTAATAGTGATCCGAACTGAAGTGTCAGGCAGTGTCCCTCGTGAAAGTGAACCATACGTACGTTTAATTTGAAAAAAAAGACATTGCATACAATATTTCTTATTCTACGAAAATCCGTTTCAAGCATAGCCAATAATGTCTCCTTTGACGAAAAACAATTTCGTTGTATCAACATTTCCATGATCCTGAATCCAAGCAAATACATTTGGAAGCAACGTGAAACACCATAATAAATGGACAGCCTTAATCCATCATAGATCATGGAAGAGTACAACAGATGAATGGGTCCTTCTACCCATTATGTATGAGTCGTCCATAACATAAGTGTTAACAAATCCTCTGCAAGCCTGCATG
>NW_025169208.1:0-1740 GCF_004010195.1 Chiloscyllium plagiosum | reverse complement strand
AACATTTTAAATAAATCAGTGTACGTTGTCTTGAATTTTGCCTCAGACTCCCGTGTCCATTTTTGCTAATTATTTTAACTTTAGCTCATTGTGTAACTTTATAACCACTACAGAGTTCCATTTCCTTTTTGAGTCCAAACAAAAATCCAGCTGTTGTTCCCAAAATAGCTAACAGTACACGTTATGCCACGCAAAATGTCAAATGACACTACTTCTGGCGGTGGGTGTTGATTTTTCAATGTATTACTGCGACATTAATCAAACCAAACAAGAGAAAGTCTCACTTTAAATGCGATGATGATACTGCTGGAATGAGGAACCAAGGTTAAGCTCAAAAAGCAAGGATTCAAAGGTACATTTGTGAAAAATTGGACGTGGGATTGAAAATCTCTTGTCTACCAGCTGAGATGTCCGAATACGCAACTCCCTCCAAGGCGATTTGAATGGTTGTAAGATGCATCATCTGCAAACATAGCCAGACTGCCCTTCACTACTTCATATGGCTTGTTAATGTATCAAGTGAAATGTTGTCGTCCTGACACAGAACCTTTCAGGACACCACCTGTTAGCTGCAGCCATTCTGAGGAAGACAGTTTTCATCACCACTCTCTGCTCTCTGCCAGACAGCCAATCGCCTATCCATGCTCGTAATTTGGCTCTATGACCATGGGCCTTTCCGCTTACTCAGTAGGCTCTATGCAGGTCTTTGTCAAAAGACTTCTTGAAGTATAGCGTTGACTGCCCTTGGTCTTAGCTGCTCGTTGGTTCTTCTAAGAATTATACCAGCTTTGAGACATCACCTCCCCTTAATGAAACCATGCACCTCGAAGTATTGAAAAATTTCATACTTCACTTCTGTGACCTAGGTTAGGCTAATCCGTTTGTAATTTTCCATCTTTTGCCTTACTCACTTTTAAATCAGAGGAGTCTCGTTAGCGACTTTCCAGTCCTCTGATATCCTGCCTGATTTGATCGATTTCTCAAAAAAACCACGAAGGTCTCCACTGTCTCAGCAATTCAGCAATTTCCATTAGGACTCAGGTCTGTAGTGAATCTAACCCATGTACGCGATCCACCTTCCAGCCATTCAGCTTTTCTAGCTACTTCTCATTGTTTATGGCCACGATACTCAGCTCTGTCCTCTCACACTGTTGAAGTTTTGGGATATTTCCCGTGTCTTCCACAATGAAGACTGACACGAAGTTATTTTTCAGTTCCTCAGACATTTACTTGTTTCCCACAACGATCTCTCGAGCGTTGATTTTCAGCGGCCCGATGTCCACATCTGCCTCTCTTGCCCTTTATATCTATCATGAAACTCTTGAAGTCTCCTGTTATATTAATGGCTAGCTTACTCTCATATTTAATCTTCTCCCTCTTTATTTATTTGTTGCCGTCTATTGTTCTTTGCAGGCTTCCCAAACCTCTCATTTTCTATCGGCTTTCCCAACATTAAACACTTGCTTTTTGGATTTAGTCATTGTCCTGGCTTAACTGGTCAGCCATACTTGCCTCACACTCCCTGAGTCATGCTTATTTTTCCTCTGGGTGAATCTCTGCCATGTCTGCTGAATCACTCCCACAAACTCCCTTCATTGCTATTCCACTGTTTTATTTTCCTGCAAGGCTCGTCTACGACTTATATTAACGCAGTTACTCCATTATGTTTCGAATCATTTCCTTTATTCAGCTGTAATACCATGACCTCTGATTCTACTTGCAGCCTTTCAAATTGCACAG
>NW_025169207.1:0-1740 GCF_004010195.1 Chiloscyllium plagiosum | reverse complement strand
ATTGATGTATTCTCAATAAAAATTATATCCTATCTTTCATGTTGAGTAATTGCGACTTAGCAAGGACAATGTTTGTAATGAAATCACACTTCTATTCCAGGTAAGGGAATGTGGTTTACATTATTTAATATAAACTTGTTCACTGTGTAAAATGATCAAATAGATCTCAATTTCAAAACAAAATTGGTTACGTTGTCATCCATCTGAAATGTGGTGCCTTATTCTTTCAACCACACGGGTATTAGAACGAAACGTCTGTTAATGACATGCTTATAAAGACACTTTAAATCATTTTTCATGTTTATGCTGCATGAATCTGCGGTTATTGATCCACAGTTTAGGTTCAGCCCCTACAGTTAACATGCTGACTTCTCCAGTTTTTCATAGTTCAATGTGATGCATCCAGTGTGTGCATTACGAGAGGGATCTCGCTTCCCACATCTTGTATTTAGGCCTTATGTGCAGCATTCATCAATGGCGAGAGTAAGGGGCGAGGGCGAGACCAATGTGTAAGTCTTTCCGTGCCCATGCACAGCACCCACATCGGCAATTCTCTACTGTGCATTTACAGCTAGTTCTCGATGGCCCTACACCCACGCCCTGCTCCTTTTGAAATATCTCCATTATTTTGTGCTCTTCTCACCAAGATGAACCACTTCTACTCAACCTGCTCCAGATTCCATTTGACAAAATACTCATTAAGAATCCCACTGCATAAACATGCCCTTCACATCTCTTGTTATTTGGTTTTCCTGGATCTCTTTCATACGATAAAAGGTCACAGCAGCTTGACTCGTAAAAGAAAATCGCGTTCCTTTTCAATATCCCAATGCAATCTACATTTCAATGCAGTTTAGGCAACAGGACCAAATTATTCTTTGAGATTTTATAATAGCGTTGATGCATACAAACTGATTATGCAGTTCCAATTTCAGTAAGACAGTTGTGATCATCCAAAAATAGCAACATTGAAAACCACTGATAGCACCGACGAGAGTGGGACTCGGACCCACGCGTTCAGAACACAATAGATGAGCAGTTCATCGCCTTAACCTCTCGGCCACCTCTTCACAGACGCCTGCCTGCCTATAACCTTATGAATAAGTGAATTGCATAAATTATGCAGAACAGCAGATATTTCATGAGAGCTCTTAAGGATAGTGGAATCAAGGGTTATGTGGATAAGGCAGGAACAGGATACTGATTGAGGATGATCAGCCATGATCATAATGAATGGTGGTGCTGGTTCGAAGGGCAGAATTGCCTACTCCTGCACCTATTGTCTATTGTCTATTAAATTGCCTCTGAGGAATTGTTTGCCAGACTGGAGTAGAGTGCACAGTGCTCAATGTCATTATTCGAAACACCTTTCTTCCACTCAGATATGTTTGACATGCACTTGTGTACAGGACAGACAATTTCAAATGTCGAAATTGTATATTTCAACAATCTACCCATCTTTGCAATGATGAGCTCACCACTTTCCTCACTCGGGGTCAGAACCACTGGTGAAGATGATCGTACAATCCCCATTACTAGCCATTGAATCAGAGAAAATCGGTTTCCCAAACGTTAAGGTAAAACCAGGAATGTGGAGGTAAGCATTAATGTGTTGCTCCTGTGCTGCAGATAACCAGTGCACGGTATCACTGTTCCAGTATAGTGGTCTATGCTGTGCCGAAGTTTTACTTTGAGCATCACATGGAACAGCTTCAATTTGTCGTCGTGTTGAGGCGTACG
>NW_025169206.1:0-1740 GCF_004010195.1 Chiloscyllium plagiosum | reverse complement strand
ACTACCTCTAAAGGCAGATCCCCCTAGAACTGCCTTTCTGCAGCTGTTATACTATTTCTAATTAGCAACGCCACTCCCCTCCTTTTTTACCACCCTCCCTAATCCTACTGAAACATCTGTAACCAGGAACCTCCAACAACCATTCCTGTCCCTCTTCTGTCCACCTTTCCGTGATGGCCACAACATCGTAGTCCCAGGTACCTATCCACGCCTTAAGTTCGCCGACCTTATTTCTGATACTCCTTGCGTTGAAGTATATGCACTTGAACCCATCCCTGTGTCCACAAGTATTCCCTGTCAGTGCTACCTTCTTCACAGCCTCCCCACACACTTGGACATCCTGACAAACAGCTCGCCTACTTTCTGGACTACAAGTCCGGATCCCATCCCCCGGCCAAATTAGTTTATGAGCATTGTATTAGTAATTCACTTATTCACACGAGGATTGTGTCTGTGCTTCAGTATTTTTCTGTATCTGAGCTGTTTGCAGGAGAGGGTGTCGAAGGGAACTTCCGTGCTCTCTTCCTTCATGGTAATAGAGGCAGTGTTCTCTACATCAAGATTAGAGTAGTGATGCAAAAGCGCAGCAGGTCAGGTAGCATCTGAGGAGCAGGAAAATCGACGTTTCAGGCAACGCCTTTGATTTGCCAGCTTCTCGGATGCGACCTGACTGGCCGTGCTTTCTCCAGCACCACTCTAATATTGAATCTGAGCTCCAGCATCAGCAGTACTCACTTTCGCACAGCGCTCTCTGAGCCCATCCTCCTTCCAAGAGACACCATCGAGATTCCATTTGACCTGACTCGACAAAAAAAAAGGGTAATGGTGTTGTTCTGACAGTTTCTACGTTATGCCTGGTGGAAACAGAATGACAGTGAGTTTAAATTGAGAATTACTTCTTTCTGAACATTGCTCCTACATGGTGGTGGAAAATTAATGTTTTAGAATATCTTGGCCGGATCCGCTGCCCATAATCAGGGGAGGGGAATGAGGGAACTGAACTTGTCCTATACACCATCGGGAATGGCCCTTTCTGTCCGATTATACCCTACTTCTCCTGGATTGAGAAAAAGGGAGGGAGTGGTTGGCTCGCTGTTAATGCTGGTGAAGTTGGGGGTAAGCTGAGGTGCCCGGAGAGAGTCAATGTTTGATTGGTGAATGCTATTAGAGTCGGGGTATTGTGTGTGTTCGTCGAGCGGTAATGGGGTTGGAAGGTGTTTAATGCTGTGGTGAGAGTGGTGGAGCGTGAGCCTTGTTTGGGGGGTACGTGCTGTAAAGAATATATACAGTGTGAGTGAGGAAGCATGCAGAATCCAGTGACGCATCTCATGGAAGAGCAGGGAAGGTTATTGATGTTTGAATTGTATTGCTGGACACTTCTTCAGCGTGCAGATGTTGCACTGAGCTCGGTGGTGAGCTCCGACCATTTTTGATCAAACTCGTGTCGTGTCTTCCTCTTGGAAGAAGACTGTACTTCTCTGTAATAGCGCATCCAACATGACATCTGTGTACCCCCGTCGACAAATTATTATATAATTGCCTGCTATTTGAAATGCTCACAGTAAACCGGGACTAGCAGCTCCAGAGGGGGAGGAGCAGGGTCTGATAATAATTCACTGTTAAGTTACAGCAGTGCGTCAGAATCTGTTTGCAACAGACAGAAACGTTATCACAATGGACAGAGGTTTATCAGGGGATGTTTAGGCACTTTTTACAATTTATAATAGTCATTATAATTGT
>NW_025169205.1:0-1740 GCF_004010195.1 Chiloscyllium plagiosum | reverse complement strand
CGTGATGATTTTCCTCTTGTCTGAAAATAAGAGATTAACAAGTGGGCATTTTACTTGAGAAGCCTCGATGTCCAACCAGATTGATTGTGGGTCAGACAAGACCCAATCGGCTATGTAACCTAATAGGGAACTTAACTGATATTTCCTAAAATCTGGGAAATCCAATCCTCCCCTTGCCTGTGGAAGCTGTAGCTACTTCAGCTTAATGAGGGGCTGTCTATGATTCCAGATAAAGGAACCCAACCAGCCATATAATTTACGTAGTGCCAGCCTCGGCAGCATCACCGGAAGCATTCTCATAGGGTATAGGAGACGGGGCAGGACATTCATTTTAATTAGTGCTATTCTACCTAGCCAGGAAATTGGAATGTCTCTCCATTGCTGGAGGTCCTGCCTTATCCTTTCCAGTAAATGCACAAAGTTAGCCTTGTATAACTGACCAAATACTGGGGTAATAAAAATGCCTAAATATAAGAAACCCTCCAGGGACAACCAAAAGCAAAAGTGGGATCCATCCAATAAGTGGGGCATACTAGCAAGGCCACCCATTGGCATAGCCTCCGATTTTGAGAAATTAATTTTATAGCCTGATAATACACTCAATGTATTAATAACATGGATTAAGCGAGGCACGGACTTCAAAGGATTACTGAGAAATAGAAGAACATCATCAGCATAAAGGGTAATTTTATGTTTACCTGTACCAATCCTCGGGGCCGTTATATTAGGGTCAGCCCATATAGCTTCTGCTAGTGGCTCAATTATAGCGTAAATAGCAATAGCGAAAGAGGACATCCCTGACGGCAGCCCCTATCTACACTGAAGCTGTCTGAGCCTAGTCCATTGGTAATCACAACTGCTTTGGGATCACTATACAGTGTTGAGACCCATTTGGTAAACACCTTTCCAATGCCAAACCTTTCCAACGTGTAAAACAAATGTGACCATTCAACCCTGTCGAATGCCTTTTCCGCGTCTAATGGGACTACTACTCCTGGTATCTTTCTCTGGTGGCAGGCTTGAATCACATTCAAAACCCTTCTAACATTATTGGATGATCTATGGCCCTTAATAAACCCCGTCTGATCCTCCTTTATGATATGTGGCAATACCTTTTCTGGCCTCAATGCTAACGTTTTAGAGAGTATTTTAAAATCTACATTTAGCAAGGATATTGGTCTGTATGACGCGCAATCTTCTGGGTCCTTTCCTTTTTTGAGGATAAGAGAGATATTCGCCTCTTTCAGCGAAGGCGGGAGACAACCCTAACTGTATGAATAGTTATACATGTCCATAAGTGGGCCAGTCAATACTCCTGTAAATTCTTTATAGAATTCAGCTTGGGGAGATACTAAATGAATATTTTGCATCAGTATTTACTGTGGAAAAGGATATGGAAGATATAGACTGTAGGGAAATAGATGTAAATTCTTTATTGAATTCAGCTTGAAAGCCATCTGGGCCAGACGCTTTACCGCTCTGAAGTTGCCTGATTGCGTCAAGTATTTCTTGGATTGTTAGAGGAACATTCAAGACCGATACCTGTTCCGGAGTTAAGTCCGGAAAGGTTAGGTTTTTATAGACTGCATCCTCCTAGTTCTATCTTCGCAATCCTGCAATTTATATAAATTAGAATAAAATTTCTAAAGATTGTGTTAATCCTTTTATGATCATGAGTCAGAATACCTGTACTTTCCTTGATAGACGTGATAGAACATAGAACATAGAACATAGAAGAAT
>NW_025169204.1:0-1740 GCF_004010195.1 Chiloscyllium plagiosum | reverse complement strand
GAGGTGATGGACGAAACACCCAGCAGCTGGGAATGCTACTGAGTCAGGAACTTCCTGAGTACCTACAGGAGACTTTGAGATAGACAGATTGGGAAAGTAAACATATGCAGTGAGGGTTATTCAGAGAGAATGATACTGTATCCCACAGGAATCTGCAAAATACCAGTCTCCATCCTTGGCATGTGCTGCTGTGTCCCTCTGGAGTGGAGAATTCTGTTGACCCAGGATCTAGAGTAACTGCAAGAGTGGGAGGCACTGACAGAGACTGCAATTAGACCCACACAGTGAGGGAGACCACATGGAGAGATATTGAGTGATATAACCAGAGTTCAGGATAATTTCAGGATCAAACAAATATGTAGGAAAAACGGGTTTAGCTTCATGATGCACTTCATGATGTATCACTGTTCAGGGATGAGCAACCGGTGAGCAGTTGAATTGCTGGTCCAGTAGTATTATTGCTAGAGCATGTATGCCAAACCTCAGCGAATGTTCTGTGGAGGCAGGTTTAAATCCCATCATCAGAAATGCAGAAGTTTGAAATCAATAACTAAAAGAAAAGGTAATTAACAGTCGATAAATACATATGAAACCATTGCTGATGTAGCAAAAAAAAAGGCCAAACGCTTGTCCTTTCAAGAAGGACAACTGCTCATCCTCACGTGGTCTGCACGACATACCCACAGCAAAGTGTTTGCCTCTCAATGACCCTCTGAAATGGCCAAGCACGTTACTCAGCTCAAGGGCAGCTAGGGCTGGGCAAGAAAGGCTGGTCAGCCAGGGACACCCACATCCCATACCTGATTTAAAAAGATAATCCACTGGCATGGTCCCACTGGAACTGTACTGTGACCAGTGTCCTGACCAGTCATGTCAGTAGGTTTATGGACAGGACTTCAAACTGACAGAGAGGATGCAAGGACAGGACTCAGGTGAAAGGAGCTTTCCAAATCCACAGAGGAAAGTTGAAGTATGGGAGCAGCATGGGAATGTGACTGAAGACAAGCGGAAAGGAACAGGATGGGACTGAGTTTAATTAAAATTGTACACCAGATAAACGGCTTGTGACAGGAAATTGTGGGAAAGAGTTAATTATGTTTTTTTTTGGAATGGCTAATATCTCTTCAATAAGGTAGATTGATTTGTGACACAGAGATAAAAGATTTAGACCCCCAGTGTGACGTGGTTACAGGGTGAACAAAAGGGGGACATAAATATTCAATGGTTTACAACCTTGCGGAAACTCAGGAAAAATGGGTAGTGCTAACAATAATGGATAACAAAGGCATTACAGAGAAAGCAATTGGCATCAGATCATGAAGTAGAATCAGTCTGAATGTAAATTATGGCTACTACTTGCCAATGACACAAGCAGCAGAACAGTTTTAGCTACTGAACAGCATTCCATTGCTCATCACTATCTTAAACAGGAACTCATTGGAATTTTTTTAACAAACACATTGTGATAATTTTGGGAACCATCAATATTCACAAAATGTGGGACAGTCACACTGGCAAGAGTGAGATTGGAAGAGGAGTTCAGAGAATTAGTTTTCAGTGTTTCTTTGAATAACAAATTGTGCAACTGGCTAGGGACTTAACTATCTCAGAGCGTCCAATTTGTGATGAAAGTCCGTGAATGAGTAATGTCACCTGGAGAGATCCTATGCGAAACTGTGATAAAGTGCAATTTAAAGAAATATAAACTTTTAAAGTGAATGACAGAAAGGACAAGCTACA
>NW_025169203.1:0-1740 GCF_004010195.1 Chiloscyllium plagiosum | reverse complement strand
GACTGAGATGACGATTTTATTTATTGATCAAAGACGGGTTACGCAGTGAAATCTGATGCCACAAAACGTAATTGAAGCCAGAATGTGGAATGTTGACAAGATGAAGATATCTAATGTTTTGGGGCAAGAGGGATCAAAAGGTGTAGGCCATAAGATCACACTGAATTATAGAGAAGGATCAAACATCACAACAAGCCAGGTCAGTTCTAATATTTCATATTTCCATTCTGTTAAAGGTGGGATATGAAAACCAATTGTTTTTAACTGACACAGATATCAGTAACACATTGTCTAGATTTAAAAAAATAATTCTGTAAGTACTTACCAAACAGTAATCGGGGAGCAATTTTAGCATACGAACTTCAGCAATTCGAGGAGGTGCAAAGTAACTTTTGAGATTCGTACACTGGCTGATCTGTATCTCAATTTCAATTCAGTTCTCAAATTACTGAATGTTCTGACAAAAGCGAGATAGTATGTATGAAATAAGTAAACGTCTTTAAAATGTTGCTGATATTGGGTGGAGGGAGTGGAAGGAAAGTGTGGGGAAGGGGAGCAGTGAGAAAAACAATGGGTCGGGTTTTTGTTGAGGGATTGGCCACGAATGACCCCAAATTCCAAAACCCCCACGAACCGCTATCCTGCTCAGGAGTTCTGTCCCTCCACTTCCTGCTCCATTCTTTCCGTCTCTAACACATTTACAGCAAGGTAAGTGATAGAGGTGTTCATGGGGTACACTTTCCCACCAATTCCAGTCACTAATACACTCCCAAGCGTCTCCCAACAACACCACATCCTCATGAATCACCGCAATGATTTCATACAATATCATTTATTTTCAGCTCTATTCACACTAAAGATAGATAAACCTACCGTGACCTGATAAATTTAAAAAAAACTGAAACAGGAATAGCGGTCTGTGGCTTAATTGGCGATCCCAGATAAACTATGTTTGGTTCCAGAATTATTTCATGACCAAACCTGTAACCTCTAACTGGGCTATAGCATCTGGCGCTTACCTCCCCTTTAGCCCTCACTCAACGACTGTTGATTGGAGACAACAACATTTCGTTCCAATGAGCACTCGCCGCGAGCATGCTCACAGTTCATGTTAACTCGATGCATGCAAGTGATGACGTATAATGTTCAACAGCGAAGAATAGGCAGCCCTACAGGACCAAGCTGGAGGCACTGGTCCTCCAACCAATCAGAGAATCTCATGGGCGCGCTAAGCGGTCTGATAAATCAGAGAATGCTGCTTGTCTAAAATAATCTAACTATAACTTGCACACACCAACACTCAATCAAAGTCCGCTTGAAAAACTCTTCCAGTTCAAAACACAATTGTTAATGGTGACTCTGTTCCCTTTCCCGCAGACTAAAGTGAGGACTGCAAATGCTGGAGATCAGAGTCAGCATTAGAGTGGTGCTCAAAAAGCACAGCAGGTCACGCAGCATCCGAGGATCATGAAAATCGAAGTTTCCGGCAGGCACCCTTCATCAGTAACCATTCACGCAGCCAATTTATGATCAATATTGCTATGATTCCTTATATTCCTTCATCCCCACGTTTCATGCTCTGCAGTCTCACAGAACTTTTGTCTTTTGTTTGGCCAATCTACATTTATCTGATCGCTTTGGATTAGCATCATCAAGACTTCTTCTTACCTCATAAAAAAAACGGCAGAAAGTTCACCACAATTTTCAATGAACAATTCTATTTTAACTTTCCTGAATGAA
>NW_025169202.1:0-1740 GCF_004010195.1 Chiloscyllium plagiosum | reverse complement strand
CACCCTTTTTCTCATTGATAAGGAACACAATCCAGCCTTTTTATCATTGATATGGAACACAATTCCACCTTTTTCTCATTAATATGGAACACTGTCGACTCTTTCACTCATTGATAATGATCACAGTCCCACCTTTTTCTCATTGATAAGGAATACAATACCACTTTTTCTCATTGATAAGAAACACAATCCACACATTTTCTCATTGATATGGAACACTGTCGACTCTTTCACTCATTGATAAAGAACACAGTCCCACCCTTTTCTCATTGGTAAGGGACACAATCCACCCTTTTTTTCATTGATAAGGAACACAATCTCACCTTTATCTCATTGATAAGGAACACAACACCACTTTTTCTCATGGATAAGAAACACAATCCACACATTTTCTCATTGATAAGGAACACAATCCACCCTTTTTCTCATTGATAAAGAACACAACCCCACCTTTTTCTCTTTGATAAGGAACACAATTTCACCTTTTTCTCATTGATAAAGAACACAGGCCCCCTTTTTCACATTGATAAAGAACACAATCCCGTTTTTTCTCATTGATAAGGAACACAGTCCCACCTTTTTCTCATTGAAAAATAACACAATATCACATTTTTCACATTGATAAGGAACACAGTACCAACTTTTTCTCATTAATAAGGAACACAGTCCCACCATTTTCTCATTGGTAAGGAACACAATCCACCCTGGAGCACTGTCGACTCTTTCACTCATTGATAAAGGAACACAATACCACTTTTTCTCATTGATAAGGAACACAATCCCACCTTTTTCTCATTGATAAGGAACAAACTCCCACCTTTTACTCATTGATTAAGAACACAGCCCCATCTTTTTCTCATTGATAACTAACACAATTCCACCTTTTTCTCATTGATATGGAGCACTGTCGACTCTTTCACTCATTGATAATGTACACAGTCCCACCTTTTTCTCATTGATAAGGAACACAATACCACTTTTTCTCATTGATAAGGAACACAATCCACCCATTTTCTCATTGATAAGGAACACAGTCCCACCTTTTTCTCATTGATAAATAACACAATACCACATTTTTCACAATGATAAGGAACACAGTACCACCTTTTTCTCATTGATAAGGAACACAATTCCACCTTTTTCTCATTGATAAAGGACACAGGCCCCCTTTTTCTCAATGATAAAGAACACAATCCTCCTTTTTGTCATTGATAAGGAACAAAGTCCCAATTTTTTTTCTCATTGATAAAGAACACAATTCCAACTTTTACTCATTGATATGGAACACAGTTGCACCTTTCACTCCTTGATAAGGAACACAGTCTCACTGTTTTCTCAACGATAAGGAACACAATCCCATCTTTTTCTCATTGATAAGGAACACAGTCCCACCTTTTTCTCATTGATAAGGAACACCATCTAAAAATTTTCTCATTGATATGACACACATTCCCACCATTTTCTCATTGATAAGGAACGCAGTCCAACCCTTTTCTCATTGATAAGGAACACAATCCCACCTTTTTCTCATTGATAAGGAACACGGTCCCAAATTTTTCTCATTTATGCGGAACACAATCTCATCATTTCCTTATTGATAAGGAACACAATCCCACGTTTTCCATCTTCATACGGACTACAATCCACCCTTTTTCTCTTTGATAAGGAACACAATCCACCTATTTTCTCATTGATAAAGAACACAATCTCACCTTTTCCTCATTGATAAGGAACACAATC
>NW_025169201.1:0-1740 GCF_004010195.1 Chiloscyllium plagiosum | reverse complement strand
CAGCATCGTATTTACCCTTCCCCCAATTGTAAATCCTACCCTGTTGCACGCAACTAACTCTCTCCATAACCAAGGTGAAAGTTACAGAATTGTGGTCACCATCACCAAAATGTTCACCCACTAACAGGCCCATCACTTGTCCCGGTTCGTTACCGAGTACCAAATCCAATATGGCCACCCCACTGGTCGGACAATCGACATACTGAGTTAGAATGTGTTGGAAGAGGAGGCTGTGAGACTGACACCGGGAATGAACAGGTTGTTTTCTGAGCAACGCTTGTTCAGGTAGAACTTGCTTTCACTGAGAGTGAGAGGCGAGTCCTGCTTTGGATCCAGACAAAGGCCCGTTAGTGAATGGGAGGAGAAGGAGTTTATCAAGATGGAACCCAACCCCTACTTCCCTGAGAATTGGAAAGCCCTTCATCCCAACCCTGGTCAGATTGACCGTGATGAGTATGTATTTCCATTCACTGAACACCCCTTCCTGTGTAACAGAATTCTGCAAGTACCTTTCTAGAAATGGGGAAGGAAGTCACAAGCCAAGCCATCTTGGACAGGAATAATTTCTCATCATGGAGCCAGCCGTGTTAGTCTGAGTTAGCCTGACACATTCTCAGAGTGCATCTGTCTGAGGCACAGTGGGTGATAGTTTCTCATTCACACACCATTCCCCATGACAGAACAGGGTGCGGTGGCAATTCCTTTTGGCTGGAATTGAAATTTAAATTTCTGCGAGTCTTTGGCCAAACAGTGGGGTAAGCGTGTTATTGGTGTGAGCTGTGCTCAGCTGAGAATGGTGTATCTACAGGGATGGCTGGGAACCGATGGAATCAGTCAGAAAAACACGGTGTGCCAGACAGTCAGATTCTCACAGGCTGACTCCATGGACAGGAACGGTTGATTTCCTGGGAGCACAAAGATGGTGGGCATGGTCCCCTGTTTCAAATATCACGTGTAAATATTTCACATTGCATAGGGTCCACTCGATTCATGTCTGCTTCAGCCGAGTTTGATCAGAGCATGAAATGTTGTACATTAAGTTTTTTAACAGTTCCCTGAAAAATAACAAAGATACAACTAAAGAAAGGGTTAACTCCCAAACAAGAGTTAATCCATGAGCGCTGATTTACTGCATCTCCTTCAAGACATAGAAAGCATGTAAGTATTGGCTGTCCTGTCGGATGTTTAAATGTCTCCCTTTGAAAAACTTCTACTCTCTTGGGAACATGTGAGCCGTACTGACATTGAGCGTGTGATGTCTGTGGTTGTGGCTCAGAGATTTGCAATAAGTGTTTTACTTTCTGAAATACACCACATACTTTTAACTTTTAAATCGTTCTTTCATTGGCCTGAGTACATTTACAACAACCTCACTAATTTATCATCTTCCAAAAAACCACCCTACCAGCCTGTTTGTTACACAGTTGATATGGTTTAGTGACACTGAATTGCAAATAGAATATTTCTCAGTGTTTTATCGAGAACTGATCTGGGAGGGAAAGTATTGATTCTTCCTTCCACACTTAGACCTTACCTTCCTGTCTCTGTTTAGAGGCATTTGGGCATTTTTCAAACATGGGACATAGAATAATACAGAGCAGGAACAAATTCTGCAGCTCAATATCTCTGTGCCAGTTATGATGCTCATATAAACAAATCCTATATCCCTCTGTTTCTGCCTGTTTCATGTGTCTGCTCAAATATCTGTAACCTGTTGCTATCGTATCTGCTTCTGTCATC
>NW_025169200.1:0-1740 GCF_004010195.1 Chiloscyllium plagiosum | reverse complement strand
TTAAAGATTCTCGGAATGTGAGAGTTGTTGAAAATAGCAGCATGAGGCTGCATTCATATTCCTCCTCTGTAGCCATATTCGAACCTTCACTCTCTCTCGTGGACCCCATGATGCCCACGCTGTGAACTAAGCTGTGTCTGATGTTCACACACTACTCACTGCCATATCTACAACCGAGACCCTGGTTCCAGCTACATGCTCTGAAGCTGAACATTATCTCGATTTCCCACAGTCTTCTGAATAGAAGTGATTGCGTCTGTCAGCTGCCTAAGTGTGTCTATGTTGTTCTTTTGGTTATGAAGCTATTCATATTTCCAAAGCACGCAACAACTTTATTGGACTTTAGTGGTTGGATCAGAAATTGGTCAGCTGAAAGAAGACAGGGGGTGGTGGCTGATGGGAAATGTTCATCCTGGAGTTTAATTAATGGTGGTGTACCACAAGGATTTGTTTTGGGTCCACTGTTGTTTGTCATTTTTATAAATGACCTGGAAGGATGATTACGTACATTTGCAGAAAACATGAAGGTTGATGGAGTTGTGGACAATACTGAAGGATGTTGCAGTTTACAGAGGGACATAGATAAGCTGCAGAGCTGGGCTGACCGATGGCAAATGGAGTTCTATACAGAAAAATGTGAGGTGATTCACTTTGGAAGGAGCAACAGGAATAAAGTGTATTGGTCTAATGGTAAGTTGCTTGTGAATGTGGATGAGCAGAGAGGTCTTGGTGTCCATGTGCATGGACCCCGGAAAGTTGCCAACCAGGTTGATACGATTGTTAAGAAGGCATCCTTTGAGTTAATAGAGGGATTATGTTTTGGAGCTATGAGGGTGTGTTGTAGCTGTACAAAACTCTGATGCAAACACACTTGGAGAAATGTATACAGTTCTGGTTACCGCATTATAGGAAGAATGTGGAAGCATTGGAAATGGTGCAAAGGAGATTTACTCGGATGTTGCCTGGAATGGAAGAAAGACCTTATGAGGAAGAGCTGAGGGACTTGAGGCTGCTTTTGCTAGAGAAGGGTGAGAGGTGTCAATAGAGACATACAAGATGATCAGAGGATTAGATAGGGTGGATAGTGAGAGCCTTTTCCTCGGATGGTGATGGCTAGCACGAGGGGAGATAGATACAGGACAGTTGTCAGATGTAGGTTCCTTACACAGAGAGTACTAGGGCGTGGAATGCCCTCCCTGCAACAGTAGTAGACTTGCCAAATTTAAGGGTATTTTCATGGTCACTGGATCGACTTACAGATGAAAAAGGAATAGTGTCGGTTAAATGAGCTTCCGGTTGGTTTCACAGGTCGGTGCAACATCGAGGGCCGAAGGGCCTGCACTGTGCTGTAATGTTCTATGTTTTTGCAAGGTTTGTGAAGGTTTGTAGCTCAGGTTGCGGTTTAGGGTGTAGGTTTGCTCGCTGAGCTGTAGGTTTGATATCCAGATGTTTCATTACCTGGCTAGGAAACATCATCAGTGGCGACCTCCAAGTGAAGCGAAGCTGTTGTCTCCTGCTTTCTATTTATGTTTGTCCTGGATGGGGTTCCTGGGTTTTGTGGTGATGTCATTTCCTGTTCGTTTTCTGAGGGGTTGACAGATGGTATCTAGATATATGCGTTTGTTTATGGCGTTGTGGTTGGAGTGCCAGGCCTCTCGGAATTCTCTGGCATGTATTTGCTTAGCGTGTCCCAGGATAGATGTATTTTCCCAGTCGAAATGGTGGCTTTTTTCATCCGTG
>NW_025169199.1:0-1740 GCF_004010195.1 Chiloscyllium plagiosum | reverse complement strand
ACCGAATGCGTACCCATCATGGCCGCCCAGACTGCCTGTCGCGGTGCAATTCATTTCTTGCGTGTCTGCAGGCGTCTTTACCAATATTTTAGAATCAGCTTCTGAATTATTTTTTCCAGCGAAAAAGTAATCATTTTCGAATTCAATAGCTGTAGACGGAAAAGGAAAACGTGCTCCAAACTTATCTTTATCATTCATCGCTGGTTTTGAAGTTCTATAGTCTTGATATAGATCCATCCGAATGAAGGAATTTCCCTCCTGTTTACTCTCACCAAATTGACATCGCCTGGAAACCTTCCAAACGGACACAACTCAGTTTTACCTGGTGTCACGACACATGATCTATTCGTCTTTTCCACCAACCCTTGAAACCTTGCCTTGTCTTTTCAAATAGCATTACCCTTGACTACATTAATGGCTTCGTTTCCATTTTTTTGTTTCCAGGTAAACGCTGTCCATTCTTCCTGACGTCTTTTCATTCCAGTCATCGCCATCCATGTCTTTTTATTATCTCTTTATATCCCAGGTTTACAAAATTATGAGGAGCATGGTTAGGATTAATATACAAAGTCTTTTCCATGGGGTCGGGGAGTTCAGAACTAGAAGGCGTAGGTTTAGGGTGAGAGCGGAAAGATATAAAAGAGACCTAAGGGATAGCTTTTTCACGCAGAGAGTGGTACATGTATGGAATGAGTTACCAGATCATGTGGTGGAAGCTGGTACAATTGCATCATTTAAGAGGCATTTGGATGGGTATATGAATAGGAAGGGTATGGAGGGATATGGGCCAGGTGCTGGCAGGTGCGACTAGATTGGGTTGACAGAAGGGTCTGTTTCCATGCTGTACATCTCAATGACTCCATGCCATGGACCCTGACGTTCGGTGGCATTCAAGAATTTGCTTTCGAAATGTCACGGTTATTGTTTGCAAATAAAAGATCTACTCCTTGAAAAACTCCCCGCATCTCCTTGTGATTGTTGACATTTTCTCCACGACAACCGCAACTTTGGGTGCAGTAAAATTGTGGCGACTGCAGCTCTGTGGCGCAATGAAAAGCGTGTTAGATTTCTGCAACTTTAGGAACTTTGCTGTTCAATGTTTGTGGGTTTGAACCGCACCAGAATTGGTGTTTACTTCAATTTTCAGCTGAATCATTGATTGTTGTGCTGATTCATTGCCACCCCCTGTCGTCTGGAGATCTCGTCCCTACTGACCAGACGCAATTCCTTAGCTTTTTGGTTGTAAGGTTTTACGGAATCATATCGTTTGAAACATGATCAGACCAGAATCAGGTGCTCACCCGCCAAAACCTGCAAATTTCGTTCAGAAACCCTTTGTCTGTAAATACATTTTCCTCCCAAAGTTGCACAGAAGTTTTTGATTGCTTAAATGTATTTATCCCGTTGTGTGACAAGTTGTTGTGGATGAGCTGGTGAAAGACATTGACGTGTTTGGTCAGCCATGATGATATCAAACGGCGGGAAGGACAGGTGTTTGGAATAGCCTCCTCCTGTTCCACTCTTTCTGTGCTGTTTCTTACAGAGGGCTTTCAACAATAATTTGATGAGGGCAATGTGAATCGACACTACGGAATATCAAAGTCCTCCCCTTTATACCACTGCTCTCACAGCCAGAACAGACAGCTCCAATTGCAACTTTAGATCAGATAGTGAAGGATTATCTCAGGCGCTCTGTCAGACTGCATTCTCCTTCACACAGGTTTCCAACTGGGTACATGG
>NW_025169198.1:0-1740 GCF_004010195.1 Chiloscyllium plagiosum | reverse complement strand
GATTCGCTCTCTCACACACACTCTGGGATTCCCATCTCACACACACTCTGGGATTCCCTATATCTCACACACCTCGGAGATTCCCTATCTCTCACCCACACTCGGGGATTCCCTATCTCTCACCCACACTCGGGGATTCCCTATCTCTCACACACACTCGGAAACTCTCTGGGATTCCCTATCTCTCACACACACTCGGAAACTCTCTGGGATTCCGTCTCTCGCACACACACACTCTGGGATTCCCTCTCTCACACACACACTCTGGAATTCGCTCTCTCACACACACTCTGGGATTCCCTATCTCTCACACACCTCGGGGATTCCCTATCTCTCACACACCTCGGGGATTCCCTATCTCTCACCTACCTCGGGGTTTCCAGATCTCTCACACACTCTCTGGGATTCCCTATCTCTCACCTACACTCGGGGATTCCCTATCTCTCACCCACACTCGGAGATTCCCTATCTCTCACACACACTCGGACACACTCTGGGATTCCCTATCTCTCACACACACACTCTGGGATTCCCTCTCTCACACACACACTCTGGGATTACCTCTCTCACACACACTCTGGGATTCCCAATCTCTCACACACCTCGGGGAGTCCCTATCTCTCACACACCTCGGGGATTTCCTATCTCTCACCCACACTCGGGGATTCCCTATCTCTCACACACACTGGGAAACTCTCTGGGATTCCCTCTCTCACACACAAACACTCTGGGATTCCCTCTCTCACACACACACTGGGATTCCCTATCTCTCACACACCTCGGGGATTCCCTATCTCCCACACACACTCGGAAACTCTCTGGGATTCCCTCGCTCTCACACACACACTCTGGGATTCCCTCTCTCACCCACACTCGGGGATTCCCTATCTCTCACACACACTCGGAAATTCTCTGGGATTCCCTCTCTCACACACACACACTCTGGGATTCCCTCTCTCACACACACACTCTGGGATTCCCTCGTTCACACACACTCTGGGATTCCCTATGTCTCACGAACCTGGGGGATTCAATATCTCTCACCCACACTCGGGGATTCCCTATCTCTCACACACACTCCGAAACTCTCTGGGATTCCCTCTCTCACACACACACACTCTGGGATTCCCTATCTCTCACACACCTCGGGGATTCCCTAACTCTCACACACACTCGGAAACTCTCTGGGATTCCCTCTCTCTCACACACCTCGGTGATTCCCTATCTCTCACATACCTCGGGGATTCCCAATCTCTCACCCACACTCGGGGATTCCCTAACTCTCACACACACTCGGAGACTCTCTGGGATTCCATCTCTTTCACACACACACTCTGGGATTCCCTCTCTCTCTCACACACACTCTGGGATTCCCTAACTCTCACACACACTTTGGGATTCCCTATCTCTCACACACCTCGGGGATTCCCTATCTCTCACCCACACTCGGGGATTCCATTCTCTCACACACACTCGGAACCACTCTGGGATCCCTCTCTCTCACACACACTCTCTGGGATTCCCTCTCTCTCTCACACACACTCTGGGATTCCCTAACTCTCACACACACTTTGGGATTCCCTATCTCTCACACACCTCGGGGATTCCCTATCTCTCACCCACACTCGGGGATTCCATTCTCTCACAAACACTCGGAAACACTCTGGGATTCCCTATCTCTCGCACACACTCGGAAACTCTCGGGGATTCCCTATTTCTCACACACACACTCTGGGATTC
>NW_025169197.1:0-1740 GCF_004010195.1 Chiloscyllium plagiosum | reverse complement strand
TAACCCCCTACACCCCCACTCTATCTCTGTCAGCCCCTCCAATACCAGCTCCTTCCCATCATTCCCCCACTGTGGGTTGTGCCTTCAGCTGCCTGGGGCCTGAGCTCTGGGACTGTCTCCCTGGACCCTGCCCGTGTCTCTTTGCCCTGGGTCTGAATGTCTCCCCACCAGGATTGCTGTGACACACTGAGGGGATGATTTACTGGTCAGGGCACTGAATAAATTCTCACCGTTCACTTTTGCCATGATTTTTTTATTTCTCTCAGGTTGCTCACCTCCGAGCCCACGTCCTGATCCACACCGGAGAGAAGCCATATCCATGTGAAACGTGCGGGACACGTTTCCGACACTTACAGACACTGAAGAGCCACATACGGATTCACACTGGAGAGAAGCCCTATCATGTAAGGAACTGATTCCCTTCAGCAGCAAGTCAGACCAACCCAGGAGCGTGTTCAAGGGAGCTTTGCTCTATCTCTAACCCCAGGCTGTCTCTGTCCTTGGAGGGTTTGATGGGGGACAGTGTAGAGGGAGTTGTACTCTGTATCTGACCCTGTGCTGTCCCTGTCCCTGTCCTGGGAGGGTTTGATGGGGACGTTGTAGAGGGAGCTTTACTCTGTCTTTAACCCCGGGCTGTCTCTGTCCTTGGAGGGTTTGATGGAGGCCAGTGTAGAGGGAGTTTTACTCTGTATCTGACCCCATGCTGTCCCTGTCCCTGGGAGGGTTTGATGAGGGACAGTGTAGAGGGAGTTTTACTCTGTATCTGACCCCGTGCTGTCCCTGTCCCTGGTAGGGTTTGATGGGGGACAGTGTAGAGGGAGTTTTACTCTGTATCTGGCCCTGTGCTGTCCCTGTCCCTATCCCTGGGAGGGTTTGATGGGGGACAGTGTAGAGGGAGCTTTACTCTGTCTTTAACCCCGGGCTGTCTCTGTCCTTGGGGGGTTTGATGGAGGCCAGTGTAGAGGGAGTTTTACTCTGTATCTGACCCCATGCTGTCCCTGTCCCTGGGAGGGTTTGATGGGGGACAGTGTAGAGGGAGTTTTACTCTGTATCTGACCCCGTGCTGTCCCTGTCCCTGGTAGGGTTTGATGGGGGACAGTGTAGAGGAAGTTTTACTCTGTATCTGGCCCTGTGCTGTCCCTGTCCCTATCCCTGGGAGGGTTTGATAGAGGACAGTGTAGAGGGAGCTGCCTCTCAGTTTCAAAGGGGAGAGGGAGCTTGCCCCTGGATGATGATGTGTCCTCTGATTTATTTTCAGTGTGAAAAGTGCGACCTGCATTTCAGACACAAGAGCCAACTGCGGCTTCACCTGCGCCAGAAACACGGGGCAATCACCAACACCAAGATCCACTACAAGATAGTGCCAGAGCTATATGGGACTGGCCACCAATCCTGCTAGAGCACAGTCACTCGGTCACACTAACCGCAGGGATCCTCTGTCTCTCTCTCTCTGTCTCTGTCTCTCTGTCTGTCTCTCTCTCTCTGTCTGTGTCTCTCTCTGTCTGTGTCTCTCTCTGTCTGTGTCTCTCTCTGTCTGTGTCTCTCTCTGTCTGTCCCTCTCTGTCTGTCTGTCTGTCTCTCTCTCTCTGTCTCTGAATAAATGACACCACGAGGTGGGGGCGCACTCACAAAGGGGACTCGGTGCTGCTGACCTTCCGCTGTGTATATGTCTGTGTGCATCTCTCCAGAGGTGGGCAGGGAGAGGATGGGTGGGTGTCAGAGATTGTTGGGGGTGGGGGA